>NW_015640043.1:578311-597491 GCF_001515625.1 Sinocyclocheilus rhinocerous
AAAAATGAGACAAAGAATGAATATAGTCTTTGCAGGACCCAACAACATCTCAAGTATGCATTGTAGTGGCATGAAGTGCTCATCATTCATGAAATATTAATATGACACGTGCCGTTCAAAAGAATGACTGTTTGTTTGTGCCTATGAATCATTTATTAGGCCGAAGTGGGTCTGAATGATGCAATTCACTTAAATATGCATGAGAATGTCATCAATGAACAGAGAACCTTAAAGGGGTCATATGATGTTGCTAAAAAGAACATTATTTTGTGTATTTGGTGTAATGAAATGTGTTTATGCGGTTTAAGGTTAAAAAAACACATTATTTTCCACATACTGTACATTATTGTTTCTCCTCTATGCCCTGCCTTTCTAACGTGGTTGACTCTTAACTTTTATAAAGAAGATCTCTTTGGATTTGAGACTTTAGTCTTTGCAACTTTACAGATCTTCTTTATGCACCAAGAGCTTGTAACACTCCAAAGAGAAAGGAAAAATTTAAATCGCATCATATGACCCCTTTAAAATAAAATACACGCTAATCTTCTTCATGATCTGAACGTATTTTGATCAGGTACTCAAAGTCACGAGTCAAAGAAAGAAGTGGAGAATGTACAGAGAAGATGGAGACAATGCTGTCAATTATATCACTTTTGCATTGTTCCAAAATTGTATGACTCTCTTCCGTGCAATACAAAAGTAGTTTTAAAAAATTTCAAATGTTTTTGTCCATACAGTTAAAGTCAATGGGGTCCAAAACATTGGACATTTTTCAAAATATCTTTTTTGTTCCGCAGAAGAAAGTTACTCCAGTCTTCAGTGTCACATTACCAGTCAATAGAGATTCCATTTCTGTTATGATGCTGCCTTGGAAGTAAGCTGTCTGTGTAGGAAGCATACAGCAAAGTGGCTCACTAGGTTTTGGAGGTAAGCTTAAATGTATAGTAAAAGAGATGGGATAGTTCCTCAAGCAGTGCAAAAGTACAACTTTCCTTTGACACTAAATGGCCAATAAGCAACCAGACCCCAATAACGAAACTCCAGCTGTCCTGTTAAACCAAACAGGCTTCCTACATCTTTCCCCACATTCCCAATCCAGTCCACACTTCTGTCCGTGAGGTCATGGAATCCGCTTGTATATGAATGCCTAATGTTGAACTGGCCACAGCATTAAACAATAGCCTCTGGGTGCTAGGAAATTACTGTATTGCATTGATGACCCACAGGCCTGTGAACTTACCACTGGAGGAAAACTGATTTGTTAGTTTCTCCAAGTCTTCAATTTACCATCACAAACTGAATAAAAAGAAAAAATTTCAAAATTCTAAACACTATCTCCAGGGCAGGTTCACTTCATAAAAATCAAGTTTATCTCAAACATCTGTAAAAAAAAAAAATCCTCTTAAGTGCTTCCAATGTGTTGTTGTTTTTTTATTAAAGTGACATGTCTTGGCTAAACAGCTTCTTCAGTGCTTTCCAGTGGCTGAAGAGCGTCACAAGTTCTTCTGCTAGAAAATACAGAGTGAATTTAATACTTACGTAGCAAAGGAGCTAGGCTTAACGTTAAACCGATTCACAAGAATCGCCAATTTCCACAACACCAAAACATACTACGAACAACCATTTTCTATTACCATCCATAAGCCTCTTTTTTTGTTTAAAGACACTTTGAACAAAAACACAAATACACCAAATTAAAATGGAAAAAAAGATATAGGGGTAAGAAAACAGTGCAAATGTAACAAATGCATGTTTGTTAATTTATAATCCTTCTAGACTTCCTATAAACTTCCAAGAAACTACTCATGGTACACGTCTTCTTTTGTAAACATCAACCATATGGCCTGCGATAAATGTGTGGCTCTTTGTCCCTTTTTTCACAAGATAAAATATCCAGTTTTTGGGCATCTCTCCCAAAACAAAGTCGAGTAAAAACAGAAATGGCACAAAATTGCACAGCCTGTGAAAACAACATCTCTCAACTATTTCATTCCGTAAATCTAAGCCCTTGGTAATGTTTAGCCCTTAGGTAAAGTACAACCTTAGCAGTGCGTTCCCGCTATTGGGAAGGTAGATGGATCCCTGCGGACTACAGTGCTGTAAGGTGAAAGCTCCAGCTCGGTGGTGCCGTCCTGATCGTTGTCATCACTGTTGGGCTCGGAGGACTTTGGTGGGCCGCACTCCTCAAAACAGCAGCAGCAGCAGTCCAGGAAGGCTTTGCTGAAGGGCCGACAGAGCACCAGAAGCAGGACAGGCGTAACCGCGGACTTGAAGAACAGCATCATCTGACTCACCAGATGCAAGATATCCAGCGTGCGCCGTGGCACGCCTGTAGCCATGTACACCGATACGATGTTGCTGATGTTCTCCGGAATGATGCAAAAGCCGTACAGGATAGCCAAAGCAACCACGATGCAGTTCATTTGGCTTTCCAGTTGGATCTGCTTGCGGTTGCCTCGGACGCTGGTTCGCTCAGCCTTGCGGATTTTGCGTGCAGTCACCACCGAGCTGATGATGGTGAAGAGGGTGGGCAGGCAGAAGTAGCAGCCGAAGTACCACCACAGGCGAGCGCTATTGTAGGTGAGTCCGAGCACGTAAAGCGTGTCCGGGAGAGCCGTGGAGATTTGGATTACGCAATGTTCGCACGGTATCACCTCTGGAGGCTCGAGCTCCTCTCTCACCAGCTGCCGGATGAGGAGCTCGGGTAGGGCGAGGAGCAGAGCACCCAGCCAGATCACGGTTAGCTTGGCTGCAGTAGAGATGCAGTTCTCGATCATCTCGTAGTACAGCTGGACGTTGCTCGCGGCACGGAAACGGTCAATGCACAAAGCACAAAGAGTGAAGGTAGTTACTCCTAATGACGCCACCTGCAAGGTAAAGGAGATGTGTGGTCATTATAAATAAACTTTTAGAAAATCCTTCCACTGAAAAACCTGGACAAAAAGTGGATCAAGGAACATTCCAGGTGCTATTAATATTCATTCCAGGTTCTATTGGATAGTTCACCCAAAAATGAAAGTTCTGTCATCATTCTCTCACCCTCAAGTCGTTCCAAACCTGAATGAGTTTCTTTCTTCTGTTGTTGGTAACCAAACAATTGACTGTAGCCATTGACTTCCATTAAATGGAAAAAAAAAAGACTATGGAAATCAATGGCTACTGTTTGGTTACCAACATTATTACTCATACAGGTTTGGAAAAACTTAAGCATGAGTAAACAATGAAAAAATGTTCATTTTTGAGTGAACTATACCTTTAAAAAGATCTGGGTTAAACCCAAAGTATACTTCATTTTTGTACAGCTGAATGCGCAGCCTTTCAAAGTATACTCTATTTGAGGTGTACGTGAATGCAGGCGGTCGACACGTGCTCTAGAGAGCTTCATCTTTTTCCAGCGTCTGCTCTATTTTTCTCCAGAATGACCAAAAAAAAATGTCTTTGCACTCTTTTAAACTAAAGTTGCTGCTATCTCACAACCCCCTTACGCAAGCGCTTGTCAATGCAGGCAACTGTTGGCTATTTTATTGTTGTTGTTGTTTTGTCTCTTTAGTTTCATTTTCTATTGTGAAACAGCAGCCCGGGCCAGTGTTGCCACTTTTGGAACAACTGATTAGTGCAAAACCAAGTCAATGCGCATGTGCGTCCAATATCGGTGTAATTGGTTACAAAAATCGGACGGTATGTGTACAGTATGCGCATACTATTTTGGTGACAAAATTTCTGATGCTTATGCGTAAAAACTTATACCTTGTGCTACACAGGGAGGCACTTACAATGGGAGTGAATTGGGCCATTTTGTAAACTTTTAAACACACAATAGTATAGCCACGAGACAAACAATATGTGCATTAACATGATTTTAATGCAAAAAAAAAGTTCACTAGAGCATGGCACTAGCAACAACAAGGTAATGGGTTTGATTCCCAGGGAAAGCAAGAACTCATAAAATGTGTACCTTGAATGCAATGTAAGCTGCTTTGGATAAAAGTGCCTGCCAAATGCGTAAACGTAAATGACAACTTAACACCTAAAATGTCAAGAACAATCATATAGCTCAAATAATACATAGAAGTTTTAAATAAAGGTTTCAGCTGAAAAAATAATGTAAGTGATTTTATAAAATTATTAACATTTCTGCATTTGAATCCTCTAAAAAAAAAAAAAGTAAAAAAAAAATGAGGAAAAAGTCTGAATGAATTAGTAATCAATATTAAGCCACAAGTGCTGTCGATTGAGTGTAACTTGTACTGAACCCCTGAGCCAGTGGAACGACAAGGAAATTCAATCCCACTAGATGAACATCATAACCACAGCATTTCCATTTAAGGCCATCGACTTCATTGTTAGGTTGAAGCATTTTGATCAAGTTAGCGGGTTGTTCTGAATCTAGGGTGTAGGCCCTGGCTCTCTGTAGTGTGTCAGGAGATTAAAGCCACCACTATGGCACCAATCAGGTTCAATTCCTCAGAAACACATGATACAATCTGAATGCTGCCCCAGGGGCAATACCACTATCTATTTGTGTCTGCAGATGAGACACTCCCCCTTACGGAGGAAGACAAAACACAGCAAAGATGTCTGTCCTGACCTACACATATAACATTTGCAATGCATTGAATTTCTGTCATCTACACACACACACACACACACACACACATATAGCCTTCTTGTTCATTTAACAGCATTTTTCATTTTAAAATGTGTGAACATCTCCCATTGTTAAAATGCCAACAAATCAGCTCTGGAAATTTGTCGGCTTAAGAACGTTGCAAAAAAATCAAGCTCATGCTTCATGTTATATGAGAACAAAGACACGTTTAGCAGTTTGAACTTGTACAATATGCAGTTAGGGGCGCTTTGACATAACTTAACAAAGTTAAGTAGTTGACGCAAAACTAAAACTTGCAAGTCAAAAATAGTGATTATCTTACATTTGTGAAATTGGACACACACTGAATGTTTTAGCTTTTTATGCCAGTAAAAAAAACGATTTCAGTTGACTGAAATAATGCAATGCAAGTATGTGTTGCAATCTCAACATTGCCACAAAAGGTGCTTTAGCTTGATTGGTGTAAACATCTTTTTCAGTCAGTTTCTCTTTCAGGTCAACAACTGTCCTGGCGGTGAAATAGTTTGACAAAAAATCTTGCTAACCAAGTTTAAGTCAATATGTATATAGCAACTTACTTGACTAATAACACATATGGTTTAGCAGAACAGCCATTTGAAGGAAACTTTAACGTCTCAGTCTTGAGTACTGTGCTTTGTTACTAGCAGACAAATACTAAAAGTGTCTCTGGCATAAATGTTTTGTCATTTCAGATTTAAACGGCATCAAGTTGTAACATTTTTGATGCTGATACGCAATGCAAGCTGACACATAAAATGACAAATGAGGTGTGAATAGCAGATGTGGTGCATTCACCAGAAAAGGTAAACCAGCAACTTTACAAGAGTTTAACCAGCTTCATGTGTGAAAGTGGGATTATCTTTGAGAACCTGCTAGACTAAAGTCAAAGTCCCATGCTTCATTTTACACCATAGAGCTGGATAGGCTGCATTAAACCATAAGAGATAGAATGGCATGAAACATTCTAATATGTGATGTACAGTATGTGAACAAGTATGATCCTTATTAACTTGTTTATCCAAACTGATTTCCTATATTATTATATAGTTTTAGTATCAATTCATCTTGCCTTACGTTAGGCCTACCCTTATACACGTTTTCAAATTGTAGGTCTATTAAGAATATCACACATCAGTTACACAAACTGCATTTCAATCATTCATCAAAAGTGACCACAGTTTTACCTCAATGTATGGAATGATTTTACAGGAGAATTCCCCAAGGAGCCAATCCTTAGTGAGTTCATGGAATATAGCAAGTGGCAAGCTCATGTAGTAATTGTGGCACACTATGCACATGATTGCTATATTCCCAACAATTCCCACAGTGAAAATAAGAATGGAGATGCACATGACAGCATATGCACCGTACGATTCACCTGTCACAGGGTAAAACGGGTTCTTCACCCCTGGAGTCTTTGACCGTGTATTAAAGGGAATGAACGGGGTGAAGACTTCCTCATAGTCTTCCACTGGTGAGGTGCCCCATTCAGGGATAGACGTGAAGTCAGTGGGAAAGTCTGTAGGCTGGATCTGCGCTACAGGCTTCGGCATCGACTCAACACGCTCAAATTCATTCTCAAGCAATCTGGTTTGATTCCTATCAGGCTCATTTCGCGCAGTCACTCTTTCCTGTCGACGATAACGACGTTTTACGCGAATTTCGCCGTGCATTTCCCTCAGAAATGATTTTGTTTTCCTATATTTGTCCATTTGATAAGTTCTTTCGTACTTTTGCCTGGAAGACGCTCTTACCGTTGTGTTATCGCTCCCATTCACCGACGTTAAGTTTATCGTACTCCTGGTCGATAAAAGCACATCTGTAGGTTTCTTACTCGTTTCATAACTGATTTTATTTAAAGTTACACGTCGTTCATTCCCGTCTGTATTGATTTCACGCACTTTATAGGATGAAGCGATTTTTGACGTTAAATCTGCCGTGTTATTGCTACGCGCGAGAACTACTGAGAGTTCACAACACACGAGCAAACAAAATACAGTTAAAAATTGCATTTCCATTGCGAAAATATCCAAGTTTTGATAATTCCAGTATTGTTAAGGCAAAGCTGTGGAACAAACATCAAGAGTAGTCCCGTTCGTTGGTCTCTCGTTTAGATGAACATCTCCAGTTTCCATTTTTTAATCCCAGGAGTACTATTATAACAGCAGAATTGTGATGGGGAAAAAAGTGGAAATACTTGGTCAAACAGGTGACTAACCAAACAATTAAAAACTAGTTGAAGCCCTGGAACCTCATAAATATTTACTAGCGTTTCGTCTAACAGGAAAATGTACATGTAAGGCCCAGCTTCTCTATAGTTAGAATCCTTGAGTGCCGTTCATGTGCTCCTGATGCAGCTCTGTGATATGAAGCTCGGTCGGGGAGGCGCCGCTTTCACAGATACAACACAGTGCCACCTAGTGGACTGAAACAGAACTGCAATGCGTTTCTAGCAACAACCACCGGCTTTCGATGCTCACCAGTTACTTCACTTCACTTCAGATGGCTTGTTAAATATGACACATACAGGTCTAAGCAGAACAAGTAAACAGAAAAGAGTTTTATACTTTATACTATATACTCTATAGAACTAGTCATTATTTTAACTGGAAATAAGTGGGAATCCAGCAGAAAAGACTGAACAGATGCATTATAAATATAAAGCTGTTTTATTTTACAATATGAATTTATGGATTGTGTTTGACCATAATGTATTTACATTTCTCAACACAAAACATTTCTGGCAACTCCTTTTTTCTTGTTCATCGCAGGTGGCCATCTATGATCAATTTGCTCTATTCTTCTCTAATTTCTGTGTTAGTGATCTGATAGCAAACTTTATTTCTGTCGTTGTCCTTTACAGGGTAGACTGAGAGGCAAAGATCCAGCCATGGACGCTCTTCTACAAAGACAGTACAGGAAAAAAAACATTATCTTATTCTAAATAATGTAGGAATTCAGACAAACGATTCATAGGAAATGAAATCTTTACCCAAACTGCTGTATGGTGGTTGAATTGTGTCCATGATGGTCTGAATCTTGTCCTGCAAATCCTGACTGCCTGAAGCATCTACAGCAGAAACATGGAAGAACCTCTCCTATAAAGAATAAGACAATCACTCTTATCCATTTCTAAAAAAAAAAAAAGCAGTGCCCTCTGCTGATGTACGTTTGCAGCATTGCTACTCTTTTGAAAGACTACTTTGCAAATGGCATTGCTATAACATGTACACTCACAGCGTTCTCCCACAGCAGAGCCTCTAATGTGTCAGTGTGGTCCTCCAGATCAAACTGGATTAACAATCTGAACTGCATCAGCTGAACTCCCAGGGCTGTGTGACAGAGACACAGATGAACTCCTTAAAGGTACAGCCATACATTTTTAAGAGTGGCTGAAGTGTCTACAGGTTTTTTTTTTTTGGCCAACTAGGACATCACATGAGATATTTAAAAAAAAATAAATAAATAAATGTTGCAGTGATGCCTGGGTCGGCTTTTTTGAAAACACACCTGAAAACATACATTTGAACTGAACTAGGCTCATTAAAAGTAACAAAACAAACAAATAATAAATAACTTAATAAACAACAACAAAAAAGACCTCAATTTAATTACTTATCATTTTAAAACTGACATGACATGTTATTTTGACCTTAGCTACAGATTTTGAAGTCCTTGTTTTTTGTTTTTGTAAAAAAAAATAATACAATTATTAAATAAAATGAAATGAATTTTAAAATGTTATAATATTTAGTAATTAATGTATTTTTTCTGTATGAATAAGTGATTAAGAATGTTAGCACACATAAACTTTAGATATTTAAAGGGGCACCTATAAAACTGTTCTTATTCTATATACATTCAATTATAATAAAATATACTTCTACTCAGTACAGGGTTATTATAGTTAACTAAAACTAAGGCTAAAATTAAAACTATTAAAAAACATTTTTTTTGTTACTTGAAATAAAATAAATGTTAACTGAAATTAGGCAACATTTCTCAATTTAGTTTAGCTTAATTTGATGTGCAAAAATAACTAAAATAAAAACTGCATGGGCCTATATTTGAATTGAAATTAAAATGAAAACAGAAAACAGAAAATCTAAAAATAAAAACTCAAAGTGTTAATAAAAACTGTAATAGTATCAATGATACTAAGATAACAATTTGTGGTGCTGTACAGCAAAATTAAAATCATTTTCATTACCGTTTTATTTGTTTTGACAGTACTGAAGTTAGATTAGAGAAATATATGTTAATTCTACATATTGGGTAAAATATAGTCATAAACAGTCAAAATGAACGATGTAATTGTTAATTAATAAAAAAAAAAAAAAAAAACTACCTTCTGCAACGGCCTGTTCATCCCAGATCTCCACTGCAGTAAACACTGGGTTTTGAAATGTGTTCAGAGAGCACTGCTTACACCTGAGAGACACACACAAATATCCATTTAACTACATATAGATGTGATCGTATCCTCCCCTGGGGTTTGTCATGATAATAGATGTATGCAATGTATCAGGTAGGCCTGTCCTCTTACCCATAATATCTTTTGTCTCCAGAGAACAGGAAGGGAGCTGTGAGATCCAGAAGAGTCATCCTGCCGTTCACAGATCTCACGGGAACCAGGTTTTTGTAATGCCGTGATAACATGCAAATCTCATCCAGCATCGTTCCTGTAGATACAATGCTTTATTTGTAAATGGAAATACAAATCTATATATAAAAATGCTTCTCTTTTTAGTCAGAGATACCTTCAACGAATATCAGCTGCATGTGAGTGCTTTCCCCCACCATGTCTCTGGATATGTGCATTGAGATGGTTCTGCCAGGCTCTCTAGAACTTGCTGATGAAGTGGCGGCCCACTGCTCATCGCAAGGTTGGTTGTCTTTCACAGACTCCCGGAAGACTTTAGCAACAGCGCTGTCATCGGGAACATATTTCCTGTCACATACAAAAAAAAAGTAGACTACTGTTCAAAAGGTTGGGGTTGGTAAGATTTTTAATGTTTGGAAAGAAGTCTCTTATGCTCATCAAGGGATTTACAGTTAACTAATTAACAGGTTTTTAATCGTACTGTAATTACTTGCACTGGCGACCAAAAGCTTGGAATAATGACGTTTTCTTTAACTGTCTTTAAATTCACAAAGACTGAAATTATTTAATTAAAAAACAAGGGAAGACAGTACTGTCAAAAATTATTTCAATTTAAAATAGCTGTTTTCTAGTTGGATATATTTAAAAATGTTGTTTTTTTCCTGTGATGGCAAAGCTGAATTTATTTGATTAAAGGGGTCATATGATGCGATTTCAAGTTTTCCTTTCTCTTTGGAGTGTTACAAGCTATATTGTGAAATATTTTTTCAATTTAAAATAACCATTTTCTATTTTATTTTAAAATCTAATTTATTCCTGTGATGCAAAGCTGAATTTTCAGCATCATTACTCTAGTCTTCAGTGTTACATGATCCTTCAGAAATCATTCTAATATGCTGATTTGCTGCTCCAAAAACATTTATTATTAATGATGAAAACAGTTGTGCTGTTTAACATTTTTGTGGAAACCATGCTATTTTTTTCCCTAAATATTCTTTGAATAGAAAGTTTAAAAGAACACTGTTTATTTAAAGCAGAAATCTTTTGTAACATTATAAACATTTCATGCATCCTTGTTGAATAAAATTTAAAAAAAAAAATACTTTTGATCCGTAGTGTAAATGTAACAAAATTAAAAAGTTTTGGATTATTTATTAGGATTGTGATATACCAAGTTAAATCAGATGCGTCTTACTTAAATCTTTCAGTTGTATTCCACTTAATAGCCACCAGGTGGCAAACAGAACATACAGGTGCATCTCAATAAATTAGAATGTCATGGGAAAGTTAATTTATTTCAGTAATTCAACTCAAATTGTGAAACTCGTGTATTAAATAAATTCAATGCACACAGACTGAAGTAGTTTAAGTCTTTGGTTCTTTTAATTGTGATGATTTTGGCTCACATTTAACAAAAACCCACCAACAAACAAATTAGAATACTTCATAAGACCAACAAAAAAATGTTCTTTTTAGCAGCATCATATGACCCCTTTAAAAGAACCAAAGACTTAAACTACTTCAGTCTGTGTGCATTGAATTTATTTAATACACGAGTTTCACAATTTGAGTTGAATTACTGAAATAAATGAACTTTTCCACGACATTCTAATTTATTGAGATGCACCTGTATAGCAAATCTAGTATAATAAATCTATAAATCTCTGCTCCTCAAGAGTGAAACACACAAAATATAATGGTGATCCAGGAATTTCTTATCTAAGATCAAAATGAGACCCATTTTGAATGAAAAATCCGCCCTTGAACCAGTACAGATCACACATTTAATTTTATTTAAATATTTGTCTCCAACTAATGAGTATTAAACAATTAAATAAAGTATACAATAAGCAATATTACAAATTTTTTTTCATGAATGAGAGTCAGGAGCGGGTTGTGTAAAGTGCCAGACTCACATTGTTTTACAGTTGAAGCAGAAGAGTTTCAGGCACTGGTATAACTGCTGAGGCTTGTATTTCTTCAGCCGGGCTCGGACGTGACACGACAGCGGCGGTGTGGTGCGCTTCACCCGGGCGAGTGTGAGCCGCCGTGTGTTGTGCTCACATGTCCGTACTAGACAATCATTATAGACATGTTACAATAACAGTATTTACATCAGAGTTTGTCAGAGCCGTGGCTTAGTGGTTTGCATGCGCATGTTTCCCAATGCTGTTTCTCCAAATATGAATCCAATATTGTGGATTTACTTTTACTGTAGAATAAGACGTGACTAGTTTTTACCTGTATAAGAGGGTCCCGTGTCTGCATCTGCATCTGAAATGATAACAACAACATTATTTAATCATTAAAGCTTATTTACCTTTTTATTCATCTGTTACAGAAAAAGCTTTGAGGAGATCTTAAACCTAGTAATATATATATATATACCTGTTTCTTCATCATTTGGCAAGACTAAAAGGAAACATAAGCACATACAGATGACAGCGAGCTAAAAATGACACAAAATTGGATAGAAATTGGAAACCAAAAGAGGCGCCACCAACCTAAAGCCTCTGGTGGCGTGTACCAAATCTCCAGTAATGTGCCATCGTTCACGTCATCACACTCATCCAGATCTACATGTTTCTCTAGCACACTGAATATGGATCAGTATAGAGAGAGAGAGAGAGAAAGAAGAGGAGAGACACATGATTACATGAATGTCAGGTAGACAGCTAAGAGGCCACAGAAGTAATTTTTTTTAATGGAAATGAATTTGACTTACAGGGTGTCTCATTTATTTTGGCATCAAAATTCTCATGACTTCAGCAAATTCCTATATGTGAAGACTGTATATATTATATTATATTACACACACACACACACACACACACACTACTGTTCAAAAGCTGTTGTCAGTATGTAAAGAAATTAATACCTAAATTCAGCAAGGTCATTCAAATGGTCAAAAGTGACAGTAAATATTTCCAACTAATGCTGTTCTTTTGAATTTTCTATTCATCAAAGAATCCGGAAAAAAACATTAATCAAAGTTTCTACAAAAATATTAAGCAGCACAACTGTTTTCAACATTGATAATAATAATAAATGTTTTTGAGCAGCAAATCAGCATATTCAGATTAGCAGATCAGAATGATTTCTGAGGGATCAAGTGGATTTCATCTTCAAGTGATTCAGCTTTGCAACCCAGGAATAAATTACATTTTAAAATAAATTACAATAGAAAATAGTTATTTTAAATTGTAATAATATTTCACAGTATTACTGTTTTTACTGTATTTTGATCAAATTAATGCCATCTTGGTGAGCATAAGAGACTTGGTAGTGTGTGTGGTTGTGTGTACATACACACTCTACTGTTCAGAAGGTCAGTGAGATTTATACGATGATATATATATACATGAGTCCAAACATCAAGTTCACATTGTGGATTTAAAATCTAATTTAAATCAGAAAAGAAAAATCTTAAATATTTTTTTCTCTGATTTAAATTAAACATTTTAAGATTCCACACTCTTTTCTGTCACTAATCGAATTTGTTACGCCGATAATATATTTGGTAATGGAAAAAAATAGCAAAATAGAGGCATTTTCAGTGGTTTCTAGACTCACCTCTTGAGGGACTGTAGATCAGGGCTCTCCGCAGGAAGGCTGCGTAAACCTCGTCCATATGACGTCCCTCCATGCAGGTGGAAACTGAGGTGTTCAGGCTTATCTGGCACCTGGTCCGGGGCTCTCTGAACGAGCGCATGGAGATTGTAGAACCGCAGGAACATGCCTGGCTGAACACAAACACAAACAGTAGGATGTTTTCATTACAACATTAGCTTTTTCAATTCTAAAGACTGACGGACCTTGAAATTGTAGTTCAAGTTGCCTTGCAGAACTGTTTTTGGTAGGTCTTCAAGTACAACTGCTCTTTTTAGGTCCTGCCACAACAGGATTCAAGTCAGGACTTTAACTGTACAACTCTAAAACTTTAATTTGGTTTCTTAGCCATTCAGACATAGAAAAGTGTCCATGTTTTGGATTATTGTCTGGCATCAATCAATTACACATAAGCTTGAGCACAGATATTCGGTCATTCTCCTTCAGAATAGTCTGGTATAAAGCAAAACTCATGCCTCCTTTAAAGGGGTCATATGATGCGATTTCAATTTTTCCTTTCTCTTTGGAGTGTTACAAGCTCTTGGTGCATAAAAAAGATCTGTAAAGTTGCAAAGACTAAAGTCTCAAATCCAAAGAGATATTCTTTATAAAAGTTAAGAGTTAACCACTCCTACCTAAAACGGCTCGTTCTAACACACCCCACATGTCTACGTCACGATGTGCGAAGATTTGCATAACACCGCCCAAATGTGCACGCAAAGAAAGAAGGCGTAACTTTGATTCTCGCTGTAGTATTGTTGCTGCCGCCTTTTAAACTTTAAACCACATAAACACATTTCATTACACCAAATACACAAAATAATGTTCTTTTTAGCAGCATCATATGACCCCTTTAACAATAACAAGCCATAAAGGTCCCAAAACAGCACCAATATGCTTCACTACACATATAGTATCACACTCTTACAGATCTCCAGAATCCAGATACAAGACAAGTTGTCTCCTCTGAAGAAGTTTGTAACTCATCTGTCCATGGAATATGATCCCAAAGTTCATGGAGATCATTCAGTATTGATGCGGTTTCTGGTTTTCTACTATTTTTTATTTTTTTTTGCAAGTGACTCCTCCTTGTTGAATCATTGAACACTGAAGAAAACTACTTTAAGTTTTCTCTCCATTTTGTGTTAACGACTCACACTGTGGTTCAACAGAGTTCAAGAACCTCAGAAATGGCTTTGCAACCCTCTATGGCTTTGTAACCAATTTCTTTGTTTCAAGCCTAAGGGGTGCAATTACTTTCACATGGGTTTTTCCAATTAAATAAATAAAATAAAGATTGACTATCAAAAGCATACTTTGCTTTTTCAGGTTGAAATTTCATTTGAAGATATGAAACCATTCAGAGGGAAATATGCAATTAAAGCATGAATCAAGAAAGCAAATATCTTTTTTACAGTAATATTTAAAAAAATTATGAATGCAACTAATAATAAAATACAAAATAATAAATAAAATAATAAAAATCAATTCACAATTTCTCTCATCTCTACTCTAGAGTTATTCTATTGTGTGCTACATTAACAAATGTACATGAATGTTCAATGATCAGTACAGTAGGGGGAGCTATGGCATCAGTGTTGAGCAACAGAGTCTCAACATTACAGTAAGATTAGATGGTAAGAAAATAAATGTTGGTCCCTCGAGATCACTAGGAGCAACATGAAGACAGCTAGAGCTAGAATCACTTAATGGATGTCTTCATATTATGGTCTTTAAAGAGCCAAGAAGAGGATATGATATCAAAACACCTCTAAACAGATAGTGTCAGATTTCTGTTCTGCATTTACAATCTGGTTCTGGGAGTCCTCCTATAGCTGTATGCTATTGACATCATCTTTGAGGTATCGGGCAAAAGCGATGTCTTTGTTTTCCCTGAATTCAGCACCCCAGGCCCTGTTTGTACAGAGATTTGAAGTAAGCCTAAGTGCTGGCATTCACAAGAACTGGTTGGATGCGACACAGCCTCTAGACAGTGCTTCTACACAGTCTAAAACGGCATTATGAAGGTGCAAACCAAATAATTTGAACAAACTGAATGGTGGCATCAATTATTCAGCATCAATATTTGATTGAAACAGACTTATTCCATAAACAGAACAAGGTGGGTAACCACATTTCAAGAAAACAAGCTTGCTTTCCATGAGTGCAAATTTGATTCTGCTCATTACCATCTTGCTTGAGAATAGGCTGACAACTGAAAACCAGGGTGTGAGATTGGAGCTAAAAAGAGAACTTGGAGTGATAGAAATGGCCTTGAAGAATTATGGCTGGATCCATTGAAAGAACCAAACGTTTTCCTTCATATCCAGCAACAAAAACAGGCACTAAACTCCCAAACCAGCGCTTTCTTTCTCTGAACAAACAACCAGACAAGAATGAAAACATCTACTTTTAATTCACAACCTTGATATATTAGTGATATATAGTAGTGTGCTGTCTGGTCAGGAATGGAAATAAATGGAAGCGCAGTAACATTTTATTACAACCATTACCATCATCACCAACATCACTAAAAATGAAGATTCAGTCATTATTTACTCAGCCTCATGTCAATCCAAACCGGAGGTTGGTTGGTTGGTTTAGTGTCGATAAAATCAGTTATACCTAAAATCAGACCGTAGTATTGGTTACCAGCAAAAACAAAAATGAAGTTCAGATTCTTTCATTCATTTTGTATATAACTATAACTATTTATTTTATTTGGAGTTTATTATCTGTATTTTTATTTAATAATTACAAAATTTATTCATTATCACTGTAAATTATCACTAGACACAAATTTTTTTTTTTCAGTGTAAGAAAAAAGGTAATAAAAAAAAATCTTGCTACTTTTATCATTACAATGACAAATAACAAAATGACAACAACAAAAAAACACCATTAAAAGTATAATAAAAGGAATTCGTACAAATCATTCGGTCACACAGTTTGTAGCCAAATTGCCACTATTAACTAAGTATTAACTACAACTTTTGCCTCAGTAAACTCCTAATTTGCTGCTTATTAATAGTTAGATAGTTTAGGTATGGGGTAGGATTAAGGGATCTAAAATATGGACTTGCAGAATAAGAATATGTGCTTTATAACAGGGGTCTCCAACCTTTTTTACACCATGGACCGGTTACGTTTGGAAAATATTCTCGCGGACCGGCTGGAGGGGGGGGCTTATATATAGCCTAATATATATTAATAGCATTATATAGTGGCTCAATGCATTATATTGTGTTTTTTTGGAGTCACAGATTGGACTATTTTTTCGGATAAGCAAGAAAAAAAATATTTAAAAAAATAAAGCACAGAGAATGACAATGCCGTGAAGGGTTTTTGACATACGCTAATTTTATGTGTGTGTATACGCAACATAGGTATTTCTGCGCTGTCTGAAACACGTCTCTTGTGCGCGCTTTGATTGTATGCGAGAACAGCGCGTGAGTAATGAATTGAGCTCTCTTTCGTTTCTTCTTCTTGTGGTTTAAAATTGCTTGTACGTTTAAAATGGCAAATTAATCTGCGAATCACATGCGTGCTGAACGGTAGGGTCTCATCCGTACGTATTACGGATCAACTGCGATCCGTTTAACTCCTAATATATGACAGATCAAAGCAATCTTTAATTTACTTATTTAACATGAAATGGTGTTTGGGGACCTCTGCTTTATAAGAACTAATAAATAGCCAATATGCTAGTAATATGCAAGCTAATAAGCAACTAGTTAAGAGTGAGAGAATTGGTTCCTAAACTAAAGTGTTACCAATTATTCTCTTGCAAGAACACTCAAGTCATAGGACTACAAACAGACCAAATTTAAGTAGTTATTCACTGAAAATATGTATGTTTTCCACTATAAAGAACCTTTTGTGGAATGTAAAGGTTCCATGGATATTAAAGGTTCTTCAAGGAACCACAGATGACAATAAAGAACCTTTATTTCTAAGTGTAGGAGAATCTATAGGTTCACAGAAAAAGTCATACAGTTTCGGAATGACATGACAATGAGTAAATGGTGAAAGAATTTTCATTTTTGGATGAACTATTGCTACATCCCATCAGGCTTGCAACACTTTCCTTGAGAAATGGCTCAGAACATAAAACTATCAGTGAAGACAAATCTACATATACTTGGTATTCTCCTACTCGCGTTCACTGCACGGTTGGTTACACACAGCAGGAGAAGGAGCTGGGCTGCTCGGCACAGGTGTGCTGTAGCTGGCGTGAAGCTCCTCTGACGGTGCTGGTGAGGGCAGCAGGAAATCTGTAACATTCCTCAACTCTCTCATCCTATATGGAAAATTCCATTACCCAAAGCTTTGTTGATGTGTGCGGCTGGATAACACAAACCTTGTCCGGACCCTAATATATATGGAAAAACAAATGGGGCTGGGGAAGCATGCTTCCTTTCACTACAAACCTCTACAAAGTGAGTAAATCACTCGTATATGTGACTAAATCTTCACTCTGGGTGACTAAATGATGTCTAACATTAGCTATTGGCTAATAAATTCTTAGATTTCACTTGCCAGTGTGTGAGTTGGAGGGTAAGTATAAGTTTAGCACAGATATATTTTCACTCGCCGAACACTCTGACTGAGCGCTTGAGAGTTGCTCTCCGTCAACAATCGGTGCGATTTTTCAATTCATCTCAATGGATGTACAGCGTACCTGTATTTGACGCACCATAAACTATAGTGTGAAGGCACACGACTCGCCGTCACTTTGCTGAGAGCAGTGTTTCTCACACACACGCAAAGAAAGAGAGAGCGAGAGAGAGCCAGAGAGAGAGAGAGAGAGAGATAGAGAGAGAGAGAGTCTTACATATCATGCATAATTGACACGTTATATGTAAATTATATTCTTTGTTGTATTTCCTGTCAAAATAATGGAGTTCATTGGGAATTCTTCAGCTTTTAAGAACAAGCAGAAGATATGCTGGTTTTTCCGGTAGTGGGTGGAGCTAATGCACAAACGACAATCTCATTGGCTGGCGCTCACCTATTATCGTCCCGGTTTTGATTTCAGCAAATCAGTTCGCAAGAATGCCGACAACGTGATTAATATTCATGAACCCAGCAGCTCATCAATCCTTAGTGCGCTTTACATTGTTATTAGTAGTCAAATTCGTAGTATTATTATTATAATCTTATCAGTATTATCGTTAGTTTTTTTTCCCTTTTTTTTACAGAAACACTGAATGACCAACAATATCTAAGGCTTCACCACCAGTCCACAAGTTCAGTTAACCTTCTGGGGTCTGAGGTGATTTTGGGGCCCTTGAGATGTTTTGACATGCCCTGACATTTGTGCTTATTTCAGCTACTTATAACATACTATTGGCCAACATGAAATTTTTTTTGTGTTCAGCACAAACTTTGTTTCAATAATATGTGAGCAAGATGGATTTACATGTTTGCATTTTTTAGAAAAAAAAGAAAAAAAAAAGATTATCGACGGAGTACTTTTAGTGTCTTTCGCACTGATCAGAAAAAAAGCGAGCTGGTTGCAGCCGTCGACCCCAGGTGACAAATATGCATTCATACATGGTTACCAAAATTTAATTATAACTAAAGTTCTATCATTAAATAATGCTTGATTATTATATCATATTATAACGCTTGACTGACTGATGTTAAGAGTGTACTTTTAGATAAATAATATTTCATATTAAATTAAATTAACTGTATTAATTAATAAAATTATTATATAATTTTCTATGAGAGTTTTTTGGGGGGTTACTTAATTATGAATATTATTATTATTGTTGTTGTTATCATTATGTTCCAAATTATTTTCTATGGTAATCAGCAGAGAACAACATTCACAAACCATTTTACTATATGACATCAGCTAAAAAAAGATGGTTGGTTTAGTACAGAGCACGTTATTTTAGTTCTTACAAAAAAATTTTTTTTCATAATAATGAGTGAACTACAAAGGTAAATAGGGTAAATTTTTTATTTCATGTTGACTTTCACCTGGAATTTTCCTTTAGGAGCATCTATTATTACTATCTATTATTGTACTGTAAAAGCATTGTGTTTTTTATTTCTCTAGTCCAGGCTGAGGAATATGGGCTACCAAGCCTCTAAAAAAACCAGACTGACTAGCTGTGCAGATTTCTGAAAGAGTCTGTAACTCTGCAGCTATTCTCTCTGCACTCTCTTCTCTTTGTAACGACACGCTGCGTTTTGTCAGCAAACACTGTGCTTAAGACAGACCCTCCATCGTCTGACAGCTGACAATTCCTGAAGTGCCCCACCACATGCTTGCACAAGTCATATTTAATAAGAGTGCTAAGAATATCAATTTTTTTTTTTTTTTT
>NW_015640043.1:597578-612105 GCF_001515625.1 Sinocyclocheilus rhinocerous
TTTTTTTTTTAATGTGTGGGGAATAAATTTAGACTTTGGAAGAATTTGTTTTCTAAATGAGTGTGAGAATGACTTTAATTAAACATAGGGATGGGTCATCATGATGGTCAACTAGTTTAAGATTAGTTTTTTTTTCTTTTTTCTAGATGAATGCTTTAAATTGCATGCTGACAGGATTGTTAGTTTAAATTAGGGATACACTAACATAAAAATTCTGGGCAATACTAATAATTATTTTAATGATAAACTGATGGTTGATATTAAATTAAGCTACTTTGTATAAATAAATAAATAATAAACCACTTAAAACTAAAATCATACATTTTAATTGCTACAAATAAATATGCATCACAACATTATAATTTACAGTATGAAAAATTTATAAATTTTTAGATTTGCTGAAGATTAAATTAAACTGTTATTAAATTACTATTGTTTTTAAAGATTAACTCTAAATGACTATTCAATGACAGCAAAGTTAATTATATATATATATATATATATATATATTTCACTTTCTGTGAACAGTTCTTAAAAGAGCCAAAAAGAGCCATTTTTGTCTTACTGTAAGGAACACTTTAATAATCTAAAGCACCATTTTTCACTATAAAGAACATTTTGTTCAATGGAAAGATTTCATGAATGCTAAAGATTCCTCATGGAACCATCCATGCCAATAAAACAAGACTATTTTTAAGAGTGCAGGCAACCCACTGATTCAATGAATTTGCATAGTGTATACACTTGGTCTCAGTCTATTGCAGAACAAATGTCCTATGAAGCCATCAAAACAAATAAAAAAGCCATGACAGTCACATTTCAGTCACATCCTCTCACACACACACACACACACATTCTCAGTGGATAAGTGTCATACACTGGCCGTCTGAAGCGATTACAGGCAGGGGCTGTCTGGGTGTTAAGTTAACCCAGGTGCTTGATTTCTCTCTCACTATGAATAATTGATAGTCACGTGTATAGAGGCAGGGTGTCACAGTATACTGCATCAGCTAAAGCCGTGCTGCAGGTGCTCATGCATTTAGGATGTTTTAAGCAGATTGGACACCCATTGCTTGAAATCCGATCACAAGTGGTCCGAGGAGCTGTGTTTGAGATCCATATTACCATTTCTTATGGAATCGACCAAAATGCATCTTAAAACCAAACGTACATGCGAGCTTATGAAATTCTCCTTTAGTTTAATTTATTCAACGGTTTTATCTTTCTAAGAAATGTAATGCCTCACCTCTCCTCAACAAGCCACACGATTAGAGGTATAATACAGGTGCATCTCAATCAATTAGAATGTCGTGGAAAAGTTCATTTAGTTCAAATAGTTTAGGAAAAGTTATGCCCTGAATTTTAATACTTAGGATTAGGGAGTTAAAAAATCCTGAAGTAAAAGTGATTCTTGTCCTCCATATTGTACACATGCAGGCGTCTGGCACTACTTTAATCTCTATTATTATTGCATGAGGCATCCATTCCCCAGTTTATAAGTGAGATGACAAGTGCATTTGGCAACTGGCCTGGGACTCAGATGATGCAAATGGCACAAAAAGCATGCAACAGAGACAATTTCACAAGACAGACAGGGAAAACCAAGAGGTGAAAGAGTTGCTGTGTCCTGTATGTTCCTAGAGATTCCTCAAGAGATTCTAGCCCCTCAAAAACCCACAACAGCAACACTATCACGGACTAAAATAGGCCTTTAAATTTGATGCAACAAAGAAAGATGAACAAAAAGTCAAAATAGCACAAATTTATTGTAATTAAAATGGAACTTCCCTGCTGATTTGCAATAGATTAGGCCCCATGTCTCCTTCAATGTGTGCCACACTAGACCTATAGGGTGAGTGATATATGATGTAAGTTGAAGTGAAGAAACTGTGTGCGCACAGACCCCCACAATGAAGGCCCTCGTCCACCGTGACAACTGTATTGATTTGGCCTTCTCTCTCCTCTCTCATAAAGCTATCTCTCTCAGACCACTTAATCCTAATGGCTGGCTTTATTCGCCTTTTCTCCCTCCTCAACACAGAGCACATGCAATTTCACACAATATTAGAGACGATATGGCCCAGGATATTGATAATGGTAGAGAAATGTTCTGACTCAATGCAATCTTTAGTGGATAAATTGCATTTCTGATCATTTCTGGTATTACATTACCATATATAAAAACAGTAATTTCCTTCAACATTTTTGTTATCAGTGCATTTTACTGATACTTTGATTATTGAATACCATACTAATGCATTGTCTATCAATTTCAGATTGAAACAACCTGTTAGATGCTTTGCATCTTGTTCAGACATGTCTAAACCAGTGGTTCTTAGCAAGAATAAACTGCAAAGTGGAGGCCAAATGTCCAAAAGTCTGGCTCTGCTAGACTAGGGGTGCTCTGCTGGGTAAAGATCTAGTCTGGCAAATGTTGCACATTCACACTGGCCAATTTACACTGCACCAGCAGACAGAGACAAACGGCAACAGACATGTTGGTTGGGTTTTGTCAGATCAGTGTGTTGCCACTGTCTGCATCTGTTACCGTTGATCGGTGCTTATTTTCAACGACTGAACATGTTGAATTGGTGTGTGTCGGGTCTTGGAATGTCTAGGTGTAATATAATGTAATCTGGTGACCGTTGGAGTTGGTCCACATCAGTTTGTGAGGTGTGAATTGGCCTTTAAACCCCACAAGGGCTGAACCATCTTGTCATTGTGCTCTCGAGCAAAGCACCCAAAGAGCGAAGACTGACCATCATGTAAAATGGTGTCAATCCATGATAACAATTCTTGTGGCCATAGAGGCACTATACAAAACAACTCAATGATGTGGACTTGCCATCACATTTCCTTGAAGTCCATGAGACCATAGAGTGTTCCTCTTTGGCCTTTTGCAAAGTCTACATTGATACAAGCTTGGAAAGCAGACTTCTACCCATCAACATTCAATAGGGGATGTTGACACTTGGTCCCGTCCCACACCTGATCACATTGGGTAACCGTTAGTTGTACAAACTTGATTTGATGTTCATTGATTTTGCAGATTCAGATTCAAGTTAAAAAAGCAGAAAGCACCTTCAGCAGGATACAACGACTATCCATAACGGCCTTGGCCAGCAACTGGCAGGTCAAATCAAAGTACATCCCAGGCTTTACCGAGGACAGAGAGACTGTGAGGTCATTGGATATCCAAGACTGGTTGGCAGCCCATCGGCGAAGCTCCTGCACTGTACGATTATCGGATTCTCCAAAGTGAAATGATTTGCTGGAGGTACGAGGGACTACTGGGTTGTCAATTGTTCCATCGAATGTGACTGTTGACCAACCAAAGGTGTTCAAGAGCGACATGGAGTCCCTGAACATCTCAGCCTGGGAGGATATGGGAAAAGACAAAGTTAGTCAACTAGAACCTTAAAGTTAGAATGACTTGAAATTGGTGACGCTCCAGAAATCACCGTAATACATGTCACCGAGACATTTATTTCGATGTTAGAACTATATTTGACCAATGTTTTTGCAATGTTTAAAATTTAAGGTGTGTTCACACTAGGGTTGGGCAATGTCTACAAAATTGGCATCGGACGATGTCTACAGTAAAACATTGCGATGGACGATGACATCGTGGAGCCGGGGTGGGGAGTTAGGGGGTGTGCCCGAAGCGTGAATCCGTATTTAGAAAGGCACGGAAAACAAATAACGTTTTCTAACAGTTTCCTGTTACATTACAGTACTTAAAATTTCACTTACCAAATAAACAGAGTTAGGAGAGATGACTGAGGACAATGGCGAATGATTTGCAGATTCTGAGCACCACTGACAAACATCTAATGTGTGCGATCGTGAATCTCGAAAGTGAAAGTGAAACTAAAAAGCGATCGTGCATTCAAAAGCAGTTTCAATGCCAGGCATAATAGCGGCTCCCTGATGCCCGCAATTTATATACAGTATAATTACCCAATGATAAAACTGCAAGAGAAAGTATTGAAATACATATTTTCCTCCCATCTCGTATTTATTCCCTTTAGGTGTTCCGTAGTACACGTCATTTTCTTTCCGGACACGGTATTGGGATGCGGCGGATTGCGGGGGGAGGGGGGAATCATGATGCCGGCTCAACATCATGATGTCTATCAGCCATCTGCGATGGACGACGCCATCGTCTATCGGCCCAACCCTAGTTCACACTGACAGCTCTTTAGTCTTTGGAGGTTGGCAAGTTGCTGTGTTGTTGCTCACTAGCATTCCTGTTCAACTACAGTATCCAATCCCATCAGGAGGCGGATCACGTGACCACTATCTTCGTTCCCATTGGTGTTTACCACATCATGCCATTGCTCATTTGCATAAAGATAAATTAAACTCACTCCAATTCCTCCAACTCTCACGGACCGTTTTGTCACTGCGAATCAGCGTCCGTTTGAATGTACCTTTTGGGTGTGTGAATCTGCTCTTTTCTGTGTTTTACATGAATAAGATGCTTAAAATAGAATGTCAGGTTTTACAGAGCCTCTTTCATGAACATCTTGATGATGTATATGTGCTTTCTGTGCGTGTCAGGTGGTACTGCTTGATTACTTTTAAGTCAGGTGTGTCCATTCTCGCTCCTAGAGGGCCACGTTCCTGCAGAGTTTGGCTCCAGTCTGCTCCAATACAGCTGCTTGGAAGTTTCTAGTGGTCAGGTGTTTAATTATGGCTAAACTATTCAGGAAGGTGACCCTCCAGAAACAGAATTGGACATCACTGCTTAAAGCAAATATGTGGTTTTGACTTTCAATATTCCCGAAGAATTAATAAACAGGTCAAATCTTCTTACCTTGAATCTGTGAAGTCGGATAATGTCCCCGACGCTGAAGATTACTGGGTGATCCTCAAGTTTTTTAGAGAAGATGTTGCAGCCCACTTTAACATCCGACTGATCAGTGATCTTTAGTGAAGAGCAGTAATCTAGTGACAAATAATGAGATACTGGCTAAAAAAAAAACTCTAGCATGAGTGATATGCTTGTGACTATGCCAAGTGACCAAATATAAACAAGTCTTAAAGTACTGCTTATACTGCTAAAGACAGAAGTAGCCACACTAATCGATCAACCTTTTATAATCACTTACAGAGTGTTCTGAATCCATGAAACGAATGAAAACAGTTTACCACAATTTGCAATTTTCTTTATTTTGATGATAATTTTGCCTGTAAAAACATCATTTATATATGTTCTTTCTGCTTTTGCCTAAGACATGTTTAGCATTTCAAGATTGAGAAAATCTACAGGTCAATATATATATAGGAGATGCAGCCTCACTGAGCATTGATCCAGGATCAATCGGTCACCTTTTGGACATGATGCACAATTCCCTCCACTGATTACACTGAACGGGTGTTTACATTCTATCCACTTATCAAAACACTGATACTTCAATAAGCCAACTGAGTGTGCCAGAGATTGATTTTTGGCACTTTATCACACAGTACATATCATGATCCAAGCCATGATCAATGAACTAATGAACTTGTACTTACATAAAGAAAATGGCATGAAGTTAGCATGTATATGTATTGTGAGAGAGCGGTTTGGCAATAATTGGTTTGTGTCAGATGCATTTTAAGACTTTATGGTACAAATAATCTCATGTTAACACTGCAGAAAGCAAACCTCCTTGTTCATGGTCAGCAGTACAAGCCAAGGTTGCAGTTTTGTTTTGGTTGCCTCTGAAATGTTATTCGATCACTAAAGTGCAAAGAATAATTAACAACAACTTACCTCGAAGAAGTCTGAGAGAAAAGTTCAACTATTCTGATATCCATTAAGAGTTTTTTTCTTAGTTTTGACATCTATTTCGAAAGTGGCCCTGAAAGTCATTTAGAAAGTCATCTGTCCTCTGGCCTCTCTCTCCAGAGGGCTCAAATAACAATGGAAGAGCCTATAACAGCCTCGCTGAGATGAAGGAAATTCACCGACCTGAACCTTTAGAGGGGAAAGGCTGTTTGAAGAAGGTCACCACGCCAAGACACTGTCTTGGGCTTCAACTTGTTTAGGGGAACATAAGTGTATTTGGCCTTCAAAGAAATAGAGGAATATTGCCATTAAAGAAATGTTCTGTATTTAATACAAGTTCAGCTTTAACGACAGCAATTGTGGCAAACAATACCTTATTACAACATTATTTTCTGTAGACATTACGTAACAAATGCATGGCATAGAGCTTAAATTGTGTTGAAGCGAGAACATTCTTTTAATGTCAACAAATCCAATGCATGCATGAAAATGAACACTGAGCTAGTTTTCCTGACTTTCTTCATTTAGTCTAGACTGAATGTGTCTGGAGGCAGGTAGTGTTGAAGGCACTTGATCTGGCTCAAGCAAATTTAAAAGAAGTTTGCAAATTAAAAAGGACGCTGTACTCAAGTGAAGGAACAACCAATCACACAACCAGACAGAGACAAGTAGACAAAAGCCAGCAGACAGAAGTCAATTTAGATAAAGAATCTCCTTGATCTCTGAGGGATAAACTGCATATATGGTATTAGGACAAAGTGGGAGAGATCTGTCATTTAAAGAAATGCATACAGCACCTCTGAACTGGAGGGATCCTGTGAGGGGGCGGCCGAGGGACAAACCTATCAAACACACCCAAATGGAAGCAACGGGAGGGTGCATAGACACAGGCATCTTCACTTTCCATATCCAGCTGGCAAGGATGTAGTTTGTCTCTGAGAAAAGATGGAGACTTTTTGATGGTGAAGTCTGCCAATAAGACAACATCCTAAAAGAAAAAAAAAGAAGAAATTGTTGTAATGCATTTCATGATGTGTTATGCCTACCCTAAGTATGAATAATAGTAACAGCCATTCTTACCTTGGCAAACACCACTAACAATGACCTTGAGTTGAAAGGACTAACCAATCAAATGGCATCTCATTCCTTAATCTTTAGGAACAACTTCAAACTTGTGATCATTTTTAGACTTCAGCACTTTAGACTTCTGGATAAATGAAGCTGACTTAGAGAACGTATCTAAGAGTTTAATCCTTTCTCACAGATATTCAAAGATTAGACAGATAATGTTAAGCTCTATCATTACATAGAAGCTGCCAAGTAGCTCATCAATTCAAAGCTTTAATTGCTGTTACCCATGCCAAAAGGCAGTTTTATAATCTGTCTTCCAAAAAGCTACTGGCAACAACAAAGAAAAGTAGAGGTTGTTTGTCAAAAAAACTGTTTATACGCTGCACTTCAAAAATAACTTTTTTGTTGCTGTTGTACAATGAAATGACTGCTGTTGTACACAACGACTACAAAAATTGCAGATCACCATGTTCGACCTCTATCTTTGAGAACAGGAAGATTCAGAACCGAAGTTTAGACCATTCCTGGAAAGATGAATGATGACAAGGCAGGTTTTTTCCAGTAAGCAAAAGATAATTTTGCGGGTGACACAAAGGAGGATCCTTGGGGAGTAAACTGCAGAGTTTTGACTGAAGGCACATTTCTCAAGGCCAATTTTCTCTCTCAAAGCCATTGTCTGTCAGTGGGGAGATAATCTGAGCTGTGACCATTGTGTTGCTGGAGGAGAAAGGTGGACAATACTGGCTCTGCAACTGCAGTGCTTTGCACCTCTCTCAAATCATCTTCACATAAATGAGGTTACATCAGATGAACTGTTTTCAAAGTCAGTGAATTCAGGCAGAAATATCTGCTGCATAGATATTACAGGGATTTTATGGAGTTGGATTCTTTACACTTCTTTTTGATACTATTAAAAACTAATCTACTTTTAGAAACAAACATATATTGAGTTTCTTTTCTTTTTTTCCTTCTTTTCTAACCATTTAAACTGGTTATTTATTTAGAAGATGCTTATAGAAATTAACAATTGTAGTAGTTCTTGAATCTGCTTTTTTTGGGATATGAACCCGTAGCCTTACTTTGTATATTAACCAGATGCAGCATGATAAGATTTCAAGATTTCAGAACAACAACATTTTAGTGTGGGCAAGAAAACGGACAAAATGTCTTGTCATGCATCATTTGTCACAGTTCCCAATTATTTTGACAAATCTCCTATTAAAATGGATGAGGTGTGATTTGCTACATAATGCTTGGAAAAGACAGTGTTAAAGTGCAGAATTTTAACCACAAGGGGGGCCACTATTAATTATTTTGATAACGGATTAATCTTTTGATTATTTCTTTGATTTAAAAAACAATTGGGTAAAAAATAATTTTTTTTTTTTTTTTTTTTTTACTAAATGGATTTTTTTTTCAGAGTTACAGGATTAGTTTAGAGTTGACAAAACCAAACCACTCCAATCCGGCTTTGTTGGTTCCATGATGCTGAGGAGAAGAGATGAATCCATAATCAGGCTTTGATCCTGAGTTTGTGGAGCGCGTGCACATGAATGTGTGACATCAGTGGCGAACAGCCAATCACATGCCTTGCAACACAGAGCAAGTGTGATTCACTTCTTGCAAGAGTCCCAGCGAGATTCAAAACTCTTTTGCTAAAGGTTGAGAGATTGAAGAATATGAGGAATTTAAGAAAGTACTTGTCCATGAAAGTGGACAAATAAAATAAATTATCTTGCTCCATCAGTGCAGTAACTAGTGAAACTTGTGAAGTTAGTTTATATAGTTGATAATATATAGCGATAGAGACTCGAACATGTAAGGTCACATGTAGTCATTTTTAAAGTGTTATCTATTGATTCTACAGCTTATTTATATTACGTATGATCTGTATATATTAATATTCATTTAAAATAAATGCTTTATAATAATTGTTCAACTAAAATTACTTGTGTGTATAGAGACTCGAACATGTAAGGTCACATGTAGTCATTTTTAAAGTGTTATCTATTGATTCTACAGCTTATTTATATTACGTATGATCTGTATATATTAATATTCATTTAAAATAAATGCTTTATAATAATTGTTCAACTAAAATTACTTGTGTGTAATAAATTAAAAATAATATCAATCATATAATAATTATATAAATCAAAGTAACTAAAGCCAGGCATTTTGATACTTATTTTTATTAATTTTTTTACTATAGTGACCTTTAATTTGGAAGAAGAGAAACTGAGGGAGTGACTTTTCAGCGTCAGGCATTTGTCACTTTGCTCACATCTGATCACATCACATCTGTTTGAGATCTCTTACCCAGAACATAACCTGCCCTGGAGCAGGTTAGCTGTGGAGTGTAAGTTACTATGGCAATGAACTCCGCTAAAAGCCAAGCCACTTTCATGGTACCTAAAACCCAGGATTGGTGCAAACTAAACTGAAACTTACCTGGCTAGCCAGCTAATCCGGCTTCATGGTACAGGTCCCAGATTCATTGTTGATTATTTTCATAATCAATTATTGTGGGATTTTGTTGATTAGTTGTTGTAGCCCTATTAACCACTAAGCCACACCACCAAAATATTTATATTTTTCCAAAAAACAAAAAAAAAAACAAATGGTCATTTAAAATGTAGTTACCTGAAATGTGACACTGATGTATATTCATGATGATTTTGCTTACCATAATGATTTTACTGCACTTTTTATGTGGCTCTTAAGGATCAATTATTATAATTATTACTAATTAGACTATCAGCAATATTTTTATCCTTGAGAGCATTGGGACAGAGATGTTTTAATCTTTTTTTGTGGAAGAGTCTTTGTGTGGTATTTGTCACATATTAAAATGTTTTAGCCAAAATATTTGTAAATAAGTTAATAAATAGATATTATTAATAAAATATTATTATTAATAATAATAATAGATATTAATAATAATAAGTTAATACAAATATTTGTACTGACATTTATATACAAGCAGTCATGGGGGTGAGTCCATCATAGTGTAAGTGTAACTGTTATTCAATGCTGCAACAAAGACTATATGATGCCTTTAAAAGCAACAGGTGAACAAATTATGAACATTCAGTTAAATAGCAGCTTGTTAAGTGACAGTAGCCTATGTGATCACACAGCCAGACCCACCTGAGCGGCAGATATGCTACGATGCTTTGTTTGTCTTGCGGTCGCGTGAGTGCAGAAGGTGTGAGTACTGAAAACACAGAATGGAGTTTAAAGGGGTCATATGATGCTGCTAAAAAGAACATTATTTGGTGTATTTGGTGTAATGAAATGTGTTTATGCGGTTTAAAGTTCAAAAAACAAATTATTTTCCACATACTGTACATTATTGTTTCTCATCTATGCCCCGCCTTTTTGAAACGCGTCGATTTTTACAAAACTAATCGGTCTGAAAAGCGAGGTGTGCTCATATGACCCCTTTAATTTATATGGACTCTGACTGAGCCAAGTGGAATAGATTTGAGGAAGCAGCAGCGCGGAAGTCAAGGCTGTAGATAAAATGCAGAATGAAGTTTAATTCATTAGGGCATTCCTCAAGTGGAATGGATTTGAGTGGCGGCGCTCTGAAAAGTGAACAGGAATATGCGCTGAATTAGAGATGGTAAAAGTAAGTTGCTCCAATATCATTGTTCTTAAAAAGGATTCCGTCGCCCATGCAAGTAGTTATTTTGGTGCATATAAGTGACAATTTTAGTGAAAAACAGTATGGAAACATGCCTAAACATAACCGACTGCATTTTGCTTCTTGCATTAAATTATTTTATATATTCATGATGATTATGCTTATCACAATGATTTAATGCACTTTTTATTTGGTTATTGAGCATCACTAGATTTAGTGATCTTCGTCTCAAGAGAATTAGGACAGAGATTTTTAAAAGCAATGAATCAAAACTCTTATTCAGTGTTTTTCATGTAAGAGTCTTTGCGTGGCATTGGCCATGTATTGAAATGCTTTAGTCAAAATATTTATAAATACTGACATTTAGATATAAATCATTACACTGGTGCATATAGATGACAATTTTGTGAAAACAGCATGGAGACATTATTTATTTAAAAAAAACTTTGACTGCATTTTGCATCTTGAATTAAACATTTTTATATATTCATAATGATTTTAATGCATTTTTATTTGAATACTGAGCATCATTAGACTAAAGAAGAGATCTTTGTCTCAAGAGCATTTGGACAGAAAAAGCACAGAATCAAAATTATTATTTTTTTTGTTTCTTTTTGCATAAGAAACTTTTTTGGCATTTGTCATGTACTGTATTAAAATGTTTTAGTCAAAAAATTTGTAGATAAATAATGGCATTTACTGCATACATATAAATAGTTATGAAACGTGCCTCATTATTTAAAAAAAAAGTTTGACTGCGATTTGTTTCTTGCAATACAACCTTTAGCAATAATGTTTGTTTGGTCAAAATGATGGAAAAAAGCACAAGTGAGCCATTATAGAGCAAACACACAAACACTGACATGAAAACATCAAGATCTGCTTTAACCGTTTCGCCCAGACCTCCTCCTCCATCTGTTTTACAGCCTGGAGCCTTGAAAAATATGTACATCTACATATACTTCCCCAATACTCATATGAATATTTGAAGGTTTTACAGAAGCCTACCCCTTGTCTGGCAGACTGGGAGAAGTCCTTGGCCAAAGTGCCAAAGAAAATGATGTTGATTGATGTATGTTCAGCGGTTCTCTGAAGGGGGTCCTCCTCTGAGAGAAAACAGCAAAGCATAGAGTGAGCCCAGCTATAGCTTTCATTTCAAGACTCAAAATCTGCAGGGCTGAGAGCTAAAAATCAGACACGAGTGAGTCTGAAGCATGCTTTGAAGAAGCCACTCCGGGCAATCAAATTGGCCCCATATTGTGCCTCTTTTCTCTAGATACATCAACAGTACTAAATTCAGTGGCGGTGTATTAGTTAACATTTTAATGGAGAAAATCCATGCAGTCTGGATGGCAGATTTTTCTATACAAATCTTTTCAAACCCAAAACGACTGAGCTGCTTTAAACAGGAATGCGAGGTGTAAATGCCAGACAGATTGAGTGTCGTTGCTTACAAAACAGATCAGCGTGATGCGTCGCAGGTTCGTTCGCAATCTTTGTCTTTGAATTTAAATTCAAATGGAGAAACTCACCTCTGATCTCTGCTCTAAGCATTTCGATGCCATCTTTCTGTGCGCAGGATATCACAGGACCTTTCTGAACCATTCTAGCCTATCCAGAGGAAATAACTCATAACTACTTTGTTTGGCCTTCCAAAAGAGGACACGACTAGAAATCAGTGGTTAAGTTGTATTTACAACACTGTTCCAGAACAGTTCAACCCAAATATTCAGATGTGTGCAGCACATTTTATGGAGGACTGTTTCCTGAACCTGGTAGAGTAGACTACAATGCCGGCTGTTGTGATTCACAAACTGTAAGTACGATTTTAATTTTTATATTTAAAGAATTTGCCACTGACGATTCAAACGCGAGTTTTGAGCAGTGTAGAGTAGCACTTGTTGTTTGTCATTTCTCCGATCACAAATGCAGACATGGTTTTATGTTTACGCGGCGCAGTGCAATGCAACGCGTAAAAAGACAGTATAAGTCATTATAATCAGTAATTATGTCCCCACTGGATGCAACAAATGCCTCGTTTATAATGGGTTTTAATGTTTTTGAATCATCGCTCCAGCCGGTCTGGGTAAAAAGTATAACATTTTTTATTTTTTTTAGAAAATGACCGATCGTTTCGCTAGATAAGACCCTTATTCCTCAGCTGGGATTGTGTAGAGCCCTCTGAAGCTGTATTGAAACTGCAATTTGGACCTTCAACCCGTTGGCCATTATTGAAGTTCATTATATGGAGAAAAATCCTGGCATGTTTTCCTCAAAAACCTTAATTTCTTTGCGACTGAAGACAGAAAGACATGAACATCTTGGATGACATGGGGTGTGTAAATTATCAGGACATTTTTATTTTGGAAGTGAACTAATCCTTTGCATTTTGAAATTGTGTTCAAATACAAAACAGTTACTTTAAATTGTAATAATATTTCACAATATTACTGTTTTGACTGTATTTTAAATGGTAGTGTATACACCATATAAATATAATCTATATATCTGAATAGCAATAGTTACAAATAATTATGCCACTTCCTCAACATGCAACCTTAAGAAAATTCTAAATTTGTAAACTGATTTAATATCCTAAAATTTAAGCTGTTACATATAAAGATCTGTGAGGCTTGATAAGCTTTGTCAAAACTATATACTTGTAGTTCATGCAGATGCGGTTCCACATGTAAATGCTGGCAGATAATCAACACCAGAAGACCATATTTTTTTTTACTGATTAACAGCTGTCAGTTTTATGGTACCATTTGGAATATCACCCAACAACGATGTATCTTTTTTTTTTTTTTTTTTTTTTAATTTTTTAAAATTTTTTAAAACCAAAATTATAAAGTGAAAATATTTTACTGTAATACTCTCTCAGGGCAAAGGGGTCTTCATTATGGTGGTCAGCCATTTGATCTCAGGACTGATGCTATGTCTGGCAAATATGGTAAAAACCAAAGTTTTGTATAGATAATTACACACCAATGGCAATAATATAAAATATTATTGTACCGATAAGTATGTCCTTCCTCCTCACTTTCTGTAGGTTCTCCAGAATCCTTGTATAATCCAGAATCTCTCAGAACTTTTTAAACACCAATGTATGAGATATGAGCAGCCTAACAGTTAGACCAAACTACTTAAAAATGTACGTTATATATTTTTTTATAATTGTATTATTATTATTATTATATAATTTTAAATATTGTTTATTTTGATAATTTTATAATTTTGTATGTCTAATAAATTTGTGACCATTTAGATCTCAATACAACGTGGCAAATTATTAGTATTAATAATATATTTAAACATATAATAATAATAATAATAAAATGCAGTATCTGTGTATGCCAATTTTAAATTTAATATACGTCTAATAAATCTGTGAGCATTCAGATGTCAAAACAACTTGGGACTCATTATTATTATTTATTAGAATTTAATATTATGTCAAATAAGTGTTGTCACCATTATGTCACCAGATCTCAAAACAACTTGGCATTCATTTTTATTATTAAGATGAAGAAGAATAAAAAGAAGAATATATTTAAAAAACTATAATAATAATAATAATAATAGTTTTTATAGTTGTAATATAATGATAATTTAGTCATTATTGTGTCAAAGACCAGAAAAAACACCATCATTCAAAAATTAAGTTATATAATAAATTATAATAATATAATATAATATAATAATATAATAATAAACAATTGTCATCAGTCATGAAGCAACATTAAAAGATCTAAACGTAAACAATAAAAGTATAAATTTGGGCTTGCTTTAGGGATATGCTGGTATCACATTTTCTTGTTGCGATTAATTGCTAATGCTTTTATCACGGTATACAGTATTATCACAATATTGAAATTAAGTTTTAAAAAAGTGCTGTCATAATACAGTATAACAGGTTTAATAACTTTTTTCTTATAACAAAAATAACTGAACATTTAAATGCAATAAAGCAATACAGAAAAATCTATAAAGTTAAAAGTTTTACACAGATTAAAGTGCAAAAGAAC
>NW_015640043.1:612159-623153 GCF_001515625.1 Sinocyclocheilus rhinocerous
ATTATTCACGGTATTTAGAAGTGCCCACGATAACAATATCGTGCATATTCATTACCGTGATATATCGCATTACCGAATACCAGCACAAGTCTACTTTAAAGAAAAGTATGTAATTTTTTTTAAAGAAAACAGTAGGACCAGGAAATCAGTAATACTAACAGTTTTATTGTAATTCAGAGTATAAAGTTCAGAGGATGTCTGATGTCTGTTATGGAAGCATGCAGAAACCAGTGGAAGAGTGGCATCAAACCTTGACACATCTGTGTGAGGGGTCAGACGTCATTGTGAGGCTTATTATAGATGTGCGCTGGAGATGAGAAGGGACCTTGGCATCTAAGTCAGATGAAACATTGACTTTTTGTACAGGCATGTCCTTTTAATGACAACCTGTAACAATAAGAACAATAACTGATGCGTATATGTTGCCAAGCAAAAGAAAAAAATGTGTCATAAGAACTTAGATGCATTGATAGCGAGACTAAAGCAACATACAGTGCCAAAGTCAACCTCTCAGAAACAATTAAGCCTATGTGGCACCGAGCCACAAAATTAGATGCTTCATATGGTTGATTAATTGAGAATGAAGAATTGCATGTACATGCATGTGCCCATAATAAACATGTACCAAAACTCATCCTGAGAAAATGGTGTGGATCACAAATTATACTAATTAATTCTGAAAAGACTACCGGTGTAGCTCGCCTTCAATCAATGGAAGCAAACCTGAAATGAAAAACATCTCAAGCAGCTCCATTGAAACATGAACGTGTACAACAGCCCATCCTGACGAAATGGAGTTTCATTCAATGGAGCTGAACATCTGGGAAACGCTCCATCGAGGGTCTTGATCTTTTATAAACTTTCTGGCATTTGCAGCCCTTGAGCACTATAGAGTCTTGAGTCTCGGCCTCTCGTAAACAACGTCTGCTGGATGCACATCACTTTAATCTCTGATGAATCAAATCATGAAACATGACTAGAGATGTAAAAATGCATTGCACCAAAAAATATAGTTTAGATAACAGAATTTAATAATCGATTATTATGGCATCTAAGATGATATGAATCAGCTTGAATTAAAGATGGCTATTATGTCCCTAAACAAGACAGATTTACATTTTTGGTACAGGAAATTGTTCATCTTATGATGATACGTTAATATGATAACAGTTTACTTAAAGTCTGCTTGTGTTAGCTTGAGTGAAATTATATTTTATATAATAATATATGCACATTAATTTCCTATTGTTCAATGTAAAACCTGATGTATTATTTTGTCAATATTTGTCAACATTTGACTATAGTGCAAAATAGTGTTGTCACGGTACCAAAATTTCAGTATTCGGTACCAATACCAGTGAAAATCCACGGTTCTCGGTACCAATTTCGTTTAACTACTCTAATAACAGCATTCATTTCAGTCCGACATTCAAATTAAAATATTGAATAATATGCAGTGTTTCCCCCAGAACAGTACTGAAAACAGAACCGATAAGGGAGCTTTTGATATGCGCTGTGACGCAGCTCTTGGAAATTACCTTTGTTTGTTCATTGTCTGTCATTTCGAAGCTTAAGTTGCATACGGTTTTCTTTAGTTTTAATTTGCCTAACTATCGATCTGACCCAGTAGACGCCATAATCCCACTCTGTCTCTCTCCCGTCCCGCATTTTTTTTTTTTAATGGTGGGTGTTTATGCAGTTGACTAGAGCAGTGCTGATTGGGGAGAACGGAGGTGCGCTCACTCTTGCCAGGGCAAGTAAGACTGCAACTCAAGGCTGGCAGTCATGCATATGCTCTGGAACAGAGTAATATCGCGTCCACATCGCAGGCTTTGCGATTAGTAAATCGGACCGTCTCAAATCGCGATTTCGATTCGATTTCGATTAATCGCACAGCCCTAATTATTATAGCATTTCACCTGAGCATTGCGAATCAGGCGTATGGCCATGATAAGCGCTGAATGAATGACAGGCTTTCTGTTGTAACATTGCGCATGGTAAATAAGGGTGACATCTAGTGGAGAAGACTAATGATAAGATTCACGTTAATGAGATATTGTTTTAAATGTGTGCTGAAAAAAATACCGGAAAAGATCGATTCGCGACTTTTGAGAATCAATATCGAATCGACGTCATTTAAAAAAAAACGATTAATCGAAAAATTAATTGCCCAGCCCTACTGACCATATTGGACGGCGACCCATTTTCTGATTTCACAATGCATTGTGTCCTACGATTAGAACCAAAAATGTCAGAACAAATATGTGCACCTCTAAACAGGACATAAACAGAAGCAAAGCAAGCTGGAAGTGGAACCAATAGACTTCAAATCTGTCGGCTAAGCCTCAAATCCCCTGGCTAAAACACAGACTAATTCTAGACTCGCTTTGGAGGAATCTGCTGAGAACACCACCTGACTAGTGGCCTCCAGGTAATTTGAGTCTGAGGCCCCTGGGCGAGAGTGTGCTAAACTGAGTGGGCTTATGGGTAAGAGTGTCTCCATCTTCACATTTTTTTTTTTTTTTTAAATACAATCAAAATGAAAACCACGGGTGAATGGAAAGCCCACCTCTGACACGACCTCTCATCGCAACGAAAAGCCAGTAAACCAAGCAATTTACAATACACTTCACTGAAAGCATACTGAATGAATCTTAGAGTTGTTTAAAAGAGTTGAAATTAACACTGTCATGTGTCTCCTCACCTTCATTCAGAACCAAAGAAGTATGACAATCAGCGGTGACTGAACTGATGTTCGCATTTCCCACTTTCAAACTGTCCCTGAAAAAAAAACCTTATATCGATGTCTTGGCACTACGGATATATTTCTTCACCATTTTGATCCAGTTGTGCTATTCGCTCCCAGACGGCGTATGGAAGACATCATTACACAGGGCATCAGGATGAACCGTAGTGATGTTGTTAGCGCTTATGAATATTCCTACGCATTTCTCCCAGGCACTCCAAAAAGGAAATTGAAACCTCCGAAGTAGAACGGAAAGGAACTAAGCCTGCACAAAGTGAATTAGGCTTTACTGTTAAAAGCACAGAATTCAGGAAAAGAAAGAAAAATCAATACATGGTGTGTCTAATTAATTCCTGAAGGGATTTCTCAACTCCAAACAAGAATTAATTAGCCCAGACATCACGTTTGTTTTTTTCCTTGCTTTTCCAAAATCAGGACCTCGAAACACTCACACTAGGATTCAAAGTAAATACACCATTTTATACCACAAACATCACAGTAACACACAACCTAATCTGAACATGCTTGCTGGACAAAAGAAACTAGACTGCTGAAGGAAGTATAATGTTTGCAGGGCAAAGGATTTTTTATTTATTTTTTTGAAGATGATTTACTGAAACAATTGGGTTCTAGTATGTTAATTTTAACCGTTTAACCGACCGTAAGAATTTTGACCGATTAATACAATCAGTTAAACGGTTTAAAAAGTCATTTAATTCTTTATTTTTTCAGTAATTTATCAAAATATTTAAAAAAGGTTTGCTGCATGGTTAAAATACGCTACGCGTATAAAAAATGTTTTTAGGGGGGAAAAACATAAGTCGCGTATAAGTCGCATTTTATTATTTCATTCAGAAATAGGCCTAATGCGGACACGAAATGTTTACAAACATTATAATAACCACTGTAAACATAGCTAGGCTATTTTAGTTCCCCTCACTCCACAACAAATCCTTTCAATTAACAGTATTTAGAAAAGAACAAGAATTAAAAATAAGAAGCTATAGCAAAACGACTAGCCAAAATGAATTCATTTAGGCTAAAACGAAACTGAAACCAACGTTGGGTCACTCATTCCAAACAAAAACAAATGTTTCCGTATTCGCGATGTATTTGAATAATTATTATTTGTTATGTACTTCACTCGCGTTCCAATATCCACGTAAAACAAAATGTTTTGCATAACATCACGGCGGTACTGTGATAACACTTAACGGCACAGATTTTACTACATATTTTTTTTATTAATTTTTTTTTTTTTCCGTATGTTTGACTGCCTGTATTTTATTATGATAATGAACAGGCTGCATTGTCACAAGGTAGCATTGCATAACTCTGTGCGCGCATCTAGACTTGTGCCGGTATTCGGTAATGCGATATATCACGGTAATGAATATGCACGATATTGTTATCATGGGCACTTCTAAATACCGTGAATAATTATATAGCCTATTACAAATTATTCCGAATTTTGAATGCATTTTAAGAATACTTTTCCCATCCCCAAATTCCAACAAATTAAACCACATTTTATGGCATTACCAAATACAGAAAAATTAAGTCACATTTTAAGGGAAGATTCCAAAATGATCACAACAGCAGCAAGATATGTATCAGCCTGTCACAAACTAAGACTGTCAGCCAGTGGACAAAACTGAAGCAAGAGCATTTCTTACATGTACTGTTGTGCAAAGTTTTTATTTCTTTTTTTTTCTTTCTTTTTAACAATATCTTTAATATTTTTCTTGTTTGTGGAAGAAAAAGAAAGTACACATGTACTTATTTACTTAATTATTTTACATATCTATTGTTGTTTTGTTTATGTATTATATAATTGTTTATTCCTTATTCATGTAATGGACAATGCTTTGGCAATACTGTGCAAGTCATGCCAATAAAGCTCATTTGAATTGAATTGAATTGAATTGAGAGAGAGAGAGAGGAGTTCACTTTATTTTCTAGGAATCTGTGGCGAGTCAAAGGTTGTTTAGTTGCAATGACTGTTGGCCTTTATGTAATTGAGTTTATACACTGACATTTTTGCAGAACAGTGGCTGCCATTAATGTCAATGGTAGCGATATTACACGAGCCATCAAACTGAAATAATATCGCTCGCGCTTAACTTGGTGCACTTCAGTAAACATTTACCACTTAACTATGTCTCCGATTAAGGTCTACCGAGATTGCAGGGGTATTTAATGCATATTATGTATCATAAATAGACGCTTCATTGCAGTTATCAAATGCAGCCACATTCATCTCTGCAGAGCCAGCAAAACAGCGTAAACCCTTGCACAACTGAAGTAAACAACTAAGTTAGCTGTTCTAGCTAACTAACTGCTTAAATTACTCAGTGCACGCTATCTAGAGTATTCATTCCACATATATATATTTGCATTCGTGCATCTTGATATTTTCTGTGCGACAGCTGACAAATATTGCATTCATCTGACATGTCAAACTCACCGCACGCTGCTTCAGCTTCCTCCTCCTGAATGTTTGAATCAGAGCATGTGAGCGGAGCGGAGCGTGAGCGGAGCGGGGAGCGGAGTGGTAATATTTCCTTAAGAGCGCAGAGCGCCTTTCTGAAGATTCCGCTCCGCTCGCTCAATACGCTCAGCGCCGCTCGCTCAACCCAGAATGCCGTTTGGTGATTTGCTTGTTCGAGATCGAGAATCTGTAGAGATCGAGAATAGTAGAGCAGTTATGGAGTCCAGACATTGTTTCAACGAAGTTGCAAGCCTTATACATAAATGTAAAGTAAAAAAATCTAAGTTAAGAATGAGCCGTAGCGGAGCGTCACACCGCTCCGCTTCGCTCACATGCTCTGGTTTGAATGAGCGCTTACTGAACCGGATATTACGTCACTGTATCACGTATTAAAAACCCGCGAAAATCACACCGCTTGGGAGCAATATATAGGTGCATCTCAATAAATTAGAATGTCATGGAAAAGTTAATTTATTTCAGTAATTCAACTCAAATTGTGAAACTCGTGTATTAAATAAATTCAATGCACACAGACTGAAGTAGTTTAAGTCTTTGGTTCTTTTAATTGTGATGATTTTGGCTCACATTTAACAAAAACCCACCAATTCACTATCTCAACAAATTAGAAGGTGATCAGTTTGTGGCACTGCTGAGGTGGTATGGAAGCCCAGGTTTCTTTGACAGTGGCCTTCAGCTCATCTGCATTTTTTGGTCTCTTGTTTCTCATTTTCCTCTTGACAATACCCCATAGATTCTCTATGGGGTTCAGGGTGCATTGAATTTATTTAATACACGAGTTTCACAATTTGAGTTGAATTACTGAAATAAATGAACTTTTCCACGACATTCTAATTTATTGAGATGCACCTGTATGTAAATATTTGCCTTCAGAGAATGCTATTTATTGACACGGAATACCTTTACTGAAGTATTAGGTATTCTATGAATTCGCAAAAAATTATTCCAAAACATATAATATATTTAAAATATGTTGCTCTTTGTTTAACATAAACTATAAAGAAGAAGAAGAAGAAAAAGAAAATTTAACATACAAAATAGCAAATAATATTTTGTACAACAGAAATAGTCCATAACGAATAGTAATTAATGAATTGTACAAAATTACGAAATTAACAAAGAATGTGACAATTCGCCAAGTGTGCGCAAACATAAGGAATTTGTTGTGGTATATATATATATATATATATATATATATATATACATATATGGGTCAATGACGTGACACCTAAATTTTCTGTCCGATTGCAATTTTTCAGTTAAAAATTGGTTTAAATGCATAAAAAATATGCCATATATATGAAGGACCTCTCCCATGTATGAACTCACTTTAACTTTTCAAAAAAAATGTGTTATTTGTAATTTTTCTGTTATTCAAAGTGTCAAAATATCATGTGGTGCGACCGTCCGGTCATAACTTTTTTTTAGTAAACATCTTTAAAATTACCCTAAATTTATTCAAATTAATTTTATGCACTATTTGGCACGATTTCCAACGTGTTTTGTAATCCTGTGTAAAATTGCAAAGCATTTGTATTTATATTTCCATCATAATATACAAACCAACTTTGTCCGATGATTTCCGTTTTATGAAATATCATGTGGTGTGACCATCAAGAAACTACCATTTTGGGACTTTTATGTTGAAATCCATTCAAAGATAGGACTTTGCATCATATACCAATTTGCTAAGGACCCATGGAAGCATCAAGCAGGTTTATAAGTCTCTTTCAAATTTGGAAAAAATTGTTTAGGCGGCCAATTCTGTGTTTGTAAATTTTGACTGAATTTGGAAAATATCATGTGGTGATATTTTAATTCTAAAAGTCATCTTTGACAATTCCACCTTTGAAACAAGAGGCTATTCCAGCCTTAATGCGGTCACATACCGGACGAGAAGCACAGTGCTGTCTTTAATATTCGAACACATTGTTTTCAGTTTGCTCTGTTTGTTTTTAATCACCAAACTTCAAACTCATTGACACCACTTGCTCATTCTTGAAGTGAATGTTTGACTGTTTGGATAGTAGATTAAAGGTTTTGGACTGCCATCTCGAACTGAACGCGATGCATCTGGTGTGCGATAAGTTGCCCTAGACTCACGCATCGCACGGCGGTGAATAAATTAGTTAAATAATTGTAATTACTGTAGTATATTTACAGTTTGTGAAAATGAAAATATTAATTACAATTAGAAAATGTAAAAATATTTGTTAAATACAGTTTTATCTATTCATTTAGCTTTATTTTTGTATTTATGTAAAGTCACAATTTTATATAATATATAGCCTAATTTTGTTTTGATCTGCTATTTGCTATGGTTACCATTCACATTATGTTCTACTATCACACTGCGATTTTGTGTAATAAAACCAGTTAGAATCAGTTTTACCAGCAAACAGCATAGTTATTAATTATAATAACAGTTTATGGAACCTATGACAATTAAAAAATAATAATAATTAAAAAAAAACATACACAAATGTATTTTCCTCATTTTTTGATGCATAGATAATACAAGTGAAATTTTTTAACACTGAACTAGGAAATATACCTGGTTTACATTTCAGAAATCTAGTCACCTTATAGTAAAGTTGGCTAGTATCAATTCTTCATGATTCATATGGTTCATTATTTGCATTAACGTGAAATATTGCTTCTATTTATGATTATTTATGCAACTTATCTGAAGCTCATCAATTCTGAGGACTCTCCATATTTAACCATGTTTCAGTGCATTTGTTGGCACATCACCATGGAGAATTGAGTCCTGTGCTAAAGCTGCTCTATGATGGCGCCTCTGGTTACTTTCCTGGCATGGATGCATTGAAACTCAAAGATACTGTGAAATCCTATAAAATGTCAGCCAGGAAGCACCCGCCCTCCAGCGTCCCACCTGCTTCATTCAAATTCCTCTGTATCCCACAGGATCCTATGACAGGATACGTGTATGAGTAAGCCAAGATTCTCAAAGATCTTACTCCAGGATGTCTGCCTGCTCAATACTAAGTTAAGATTATGTAAGGGTATGCTATAAGATTTTTGGCTGCCTTGACTGACTCAAGATCATGAACCTGTTAGATTCTGGACACAAGGGGCTGCCATTAATGAGACACAAATAATGTGCAAATCACTTTTGCAAATCACTTTTCCAGAGCACTAATCTAATTTTTCATCAGATGTGTTAGTAATTTACACCTTTTCGTGACAAGGCATGCATGTTAAATGAAAGATGGACATTTTCCAATTGCAGCGACATGTGCAAGACAACATGGATGCGTCATCTAAACTCTTTAAAAAGAGACATTAAAGCAAAGCGGCTGTAACGCCTGGACAAATCATTATTTGTTATATTTAACAAATAATCCAACAGACCCCTCACCCAACAACTGGACTGGGTGCTGGCATGTGAAGCCACAACTAACAACCTGATACAGACCAGGTTACCTTTGGTTACCATAGCAGCAAGGACACATTACAAGGTAAGACTGGTTTTATGGCCCAATGGTATTCACCTCACCCCACTGGAAGTCACTTTGAAACAGATACATACTGCCCATAGGAAATGACTTATTTCATTAATTCATGGCCAGAACTTTCTATGAATGAAATGCATATCCCCAGGTCATTTGTGTGTAGTATAACTGTTCTTATATATTGTCTTTTGTATTGTATACTGGTTTATGCATGCATTATGATAGAATCACTAGTTAATGTAACCTCACCTATACCATATTTTGATTATCTAAATCAGGGGCCACCAAACTCAGTCCTGGAGGGCCGGTGTCTTGCAGAGGTTAGCTCCAACCCTAATCAAACACACCTGAACCAGCTAATCAAGGTCTTACTAAGTTTACTTGAAACTTCCAGGCAGGTGTGTTGAGGCAAGTTGAAGCTAAATTCTACAGGACACCGGCCCTCCAGGACTGAGTTTGGTGTCCCCTGATCTCAATATTAGTGTATTATAGTAGTATTATAAGAATCTTTAATCATTTTTGCATCAACAACCAATCCAGTTACAACACACCATGCTCGAAGACAAAGAGTCGTAAACTTTCCCTCTGAAAGTTTAAGTTACCATTGTCTCACTGACCCCCTGGAGGTGTGACCTCCACAGAACTGTCAGAATGCAAGTATCGATCTTGTTACATGTTCTAATGCACTAGTACTGTAAGAAAGTTATTTTCTGTGGCCACAAAATAATTTCTTAGAGTTTACATGAAATTACACTGAATGTTCGCTGGACAAACAGTTTAATATTAATTCTGCTACAGTTACTGGCAGCTGATATAAATAATTGTAATTAATTATAATTAATTGTATAGACATTTCCCTTTTGAGTTAATTTGCTACATGGCATTAGCAAGCAAAGTACTTAATTTATAGTAATGTATCATGGAAACATTTGCTCATATTATAAATAAACATCACTATTTGTAAATGTACAAGTTATTCATTGCTCAGAGGAATAGTTCACCCAAAAATGAAAATTTGCTGAAAATTTACTCTCCCTCAGCCCATCCAAGATGGAGAGGAGTTTGTTTCTTCATGAAAAGAGATTTGGATAAATGTAGCATTACATCACTTGTTCACCAATGGATCCTCTGCAGTGAATGGGTGCCGTCAGAATGAGAGTCCAAACAGCTGATAAAAACATCACAATAATCCACAAGTAATTCACACGACTCCAGTCCATCACTGGAGTTAATGTCTTGTGAATGAATGTCAGTTAATGTCTTGTTTGTAACAAACAAATCCATTGTTAAAGGGGTCATATGATGCGATTTAAATTTTTCCTTTCTCTTTGGAGTGTTACAAGCTCTTGGTGCATAAAGAAGATCTGTAAAGTTGCAAAGACTAAAGTCTCAACCACGCCTACCTAAAACGGCTCGTTCTAACACGCCCCCACGTCTACGTCACGATGTGGGAAGATTTGCATAACACCGCCCAAATGTGCACGCAAATCCAATCTGATCCGAGCTGATCTGTGCTGGTCGCTGAGGAAATACATCAACTTAGTGCTGTGGATCGTCGGATCGGCTTTCACCGTGGACGAAGCGGAGTCCAGCCCGGGGTCGTCACATGTGGTTGCCGCAAGCCCGCCGACCGCTCCTTCGTCGAATCCGCCGGCCGCGCCGTTCTCAAGCCCTCCGGCCGTTCTTCACTCAAGCCCACCATGTGTGACGCTGATGAGCTTTGTAAAAATCAACGTGTTTCAGAAAGGCGGGGCATAGAGGAGAAACAATAATGTACAGTATGTGGAAAATAATGTGTTTTTTTAACCTTAAACCGCATAAACACATTTCATTACACCAAATACACAAAATAATGTTCTTTTTAGCAACATCATATGACCCCTTTAAGGCATTTTAACTTTAAACCATCACTTCTGGCCAAAATACACGTTGCTTCCTTCATTGATAAAGTCCATCTCCTGTGGTTTTCTCGTATCAAAATCCACTGACATATTTGTTTAGAACTGTTTTGGACTGTTTTTGCTTGTGCTTGATCTGTGCATATTTCTCTCCTGATTCAGATGAGATAACTTTTTCACTGAAGAAAGAAGAGTCATATTCTAGCCGGAAGCAGCGGTTTGAAGTTAAAAACTTGATGGATTTGTTTCTTACAAACATGCAGCTTTTCACTTCACAAGATGTTAAAGGGTTAGTTCACCCAAAAAGGAAAATTCTGTCATTAATTACTCACCCTCATGTCGTTTCAAACCCGTAAGAACTTCGT
>NW_015640043.1:623518-643041 GCF_001515625.1 Sinocyclocheilus rhinocerous
GAAAATTCTGTCATTAATTACTCACCCTCATGTCGTTTCAAACCCGTAAGACCTTCGTTCATCTTCGAACATTTCAGTTGCGTTGCTGTCTATGCAGGGTCAGACAGCTCTCAGATTCCATCAAAAATATCTTAATTTGTGTTCCGAAGATGAACGAAGGTCTTACGGGTTTGAAACGATATGAGGGTGAGTAATTAATTACATAATTTTCATTTTTGAGTGAACTAACCCTTTAATTGATGGACTGGAGTCATGTGGTTTACTTGTGGATTATTGTGATGTTTTTATCAGCTATTTTGACTCTCATTCTGACGGCACCCATTCACTGCAGATGATCTATTGAAGAGCAAGTGATGTAATGCTAAATTTCTCCAAATCTGTTACAATGAAGAAACAAACTCATCTACATCTTGGATGACCTGAAGGTGAGTAAATTTTCAGAAAATGTTTAGATTTGGGTGAGCTGTTCCTTTAAGACTTTTCAGTAACTACAGAATTTTTGTGTTAGGGCATAAGCCGTCACACCTGCTCCTGGAGACCCACTGTCCTGTAGAGTTTAGCTACAACCCTAATCAAACACCCCTGAACCAGCTAATCAAGGTCTTCAGGAACACTTGACAAGTCACAGGCCAGGTGTGCTGAAGCGGGCTGGAAATAAACTTTGCAGGACAGTAGTTCCCTATAGGAGCACGGTTGATAACTCAGGTTTTAGGGGGTTTTGTAGACAACCACATTAATCTCAAATCTACTTGATATTACAGTTTTACAGCAAAAGGAATCTTAAAATAGCAATGCATAATTTCTAGATATTTCTTTGTAATAAAAACTAAAATATTGAATAAGTAAACATAAAGCACACTATAATTAGATAATTACACTATTTTCGGTAGTCCTCAGCTCATATTATTCAAGTTGTGGTATAAATTAATACATGTTGACATGGTTGATGTGTCTTAGATCATTAAAAGTGCTAAACAAACTAGGCATGTGCTAAGTGTGTCTGTCAGAACTTTGTGCTGTGTTTAAACATAAAACTTTGTGACAAACAAGTGAAGACAGGTTTGGCTCATTTCACACTTATATATTGTAGTACCCACATTCTCACACTCCCCAAGCAGAGACACTGGGGATATGACTGTATCTTATGTGCATCACATTTTTATTTGTCCCTCCTCAACAAACTATTCAAGGTCAGAAAGTCCTGAAGATGACACGGCTGATTGTGAGGCTTAAGTGGGCCAATTAGGAGATGCAGAATTCTCCCAGTAGTCTGTATTCCTGTTTCCCAATTTTTGGTTCTTCTTTGGTTATGTAAAATGAGTTCCACATTCTGATTTCAAAAGTTATCTCACAATTCTGACTTTTTAAAAAAAAAATTATATGAAATATAAACTTGCAATTGCAAGAAAAAAATCTGAATCATGAGATAAAAGTCACAATTACCATTTTTATTTTTATTCCTTGGTGGGCAAAAAACAACAAAACTTTGGGATATAAACTTAGAATTGTGAGGGAAAAAAAGTCAAAATTCTGAGTTCTGTTTCTGAGATCTCACAATTATGACTCTTCTTAGAATTTTGAGTTTCTTCGGTTTATACTAAAAACGTCAGAATTGTGGGATATAAATTCAGAATTGCAAGAATAAAAGTCCAAATAGTGAGATTAAAAAAAAAAATCACAATTACCTTTTTTATTTTTTATTCCATGACGGAAGCAAATTTCTATATAGAACAAAACATTTGTAAGATCGCTGTACTCATGCACGATGTGCTGAATGACCAAAGACATCCATCTAGTGTATGTTTACATTGACTATTAAAAAAACTATTAAAAAGAAGCACAGTGGAACACAAAAAAACCTTCTGTGTGAACTAAACCCTGTTTGTCCCATTTAAATGTGTAGAAGCTGAGAGTAGAAGCATCAAAATGCAGAGGAAGCAGACTTTGCTTACAAGGACAGATGTCAGCATGTTACCTTGGTTTTGTTGCAAACAGGGCTTTCTGTTCTCAATGATGTACAGAATGAAGATGAATCCATCTAAAAATGCTATCCAGACATGCAGTTGACAAGCAATTCCCCAGTAATTTCTTTTCACTTCTGATTCAATAAAAATTGTCAGGTGAATGTTTCTTGCTGGGTGTCGAGGGGCCATTTTCAGGAAAAGAGTCAACCTGTGAGTGAGGGTTTGTGGAGTCTGACATAAATGTGATATAGGAGTTGAAATTAATTTTACTTCCTCCAGTTACAGCAATTAGCCTAAGGAGTTATTCTCTCTGGTGAATAACTCAAAAGCATGCAAAATGAGGCAACATAAAGGCTTGCCACTTAGATTAGTATACATGACAGACCTCGGGTCCTACTCAAAAACAATATAAATGAAGAGTTTCTTATTTTGGGGTCATTCCATGACCACATGGCATGTCCTGGGGTCCTCACAGCATCAACACAAAAGCCTTGGAGACCTATTATAAGCAGGCCCTCGACAGAGGTTTTGCTTCCAGCACTTTCCTGATGAAATGCCACATGTTTTATGGGAAGTAACTCAATGGTGGACAGGGTCATAATGAGCCCGTGGAGAACCAGGCATTTGTCAGCGCTGGGCTTGTGTGTGCGTGTGTATGTGGCAAATATGAAAGAGAGACTAAAGAGAGAGACTGAATGAGAAATAAGAAAGAGACCAAGAGATACAAGACTCCAGTGGACAGTAAATTCAGCAGTCAGATGGTGCAGACACACACATACATCTATAAATAGGGAAATTCTCGGCCTTGAGAAAATATAATAGATGCAGATTGAACTGCTTTATTTACTTCTGGCATTAGTAAAGGCCATTCATGGAGAAACTGTGGATTATTGATCTGAGCACTTATTTTATGAAAATAATTTTATGAACGATGTTTTTAAAGGGGGAAAAGGAGGATTTTTACATTTTCTAGTTTCTTGGTCAGTATCAAAATAGCCCACTCACAAGTCCCTATAGTTGCTACAGGGTTGCTAATGTAATTACATTTTTATACTTTACAATTGATGGGTGGTTGTTTACTGGCTGAAGTCTCTATGATAGAAAACAAAAACACCATAAATAGTTGAAGTGTACATAGTTTAAATAAAAAAATGAAATGATATCTCCAATCAACCTTTCAAGCTTTCAAAGCCTCGAATGATATGTGAGCCATAAGGCAGTAACCACTGTACTGTTCCAATCAATCTCTGACTTCCAAGATGGCCAACATGGAGGATTCCCAGGGCAGACTGGGCAGACATACTGGAGACAAGTGACTTGACTAAATTTTAAAGGGATAGTTCACCCCAAATGAAAATTCTGTCATCATTAAAGGGGTCATATGATACAATTTCAAATTTTCCTTTCTCTTTGGAGTGTTACAAGCTATTCGTGCATAGAAAAGATCCGTAAAGTTGCAAAGACTAAAGTCTCAAACCCAAAGAGATATTCTTTATAAAAGTTAAGACTCGTCCACTCCCTCCTAAAACGCCTCGTTTAAACACGCCCCCACATGTCTACGTCACTGTGTGGGAAGATTTGCATAACGCCGCTCAAATGTTCACGCAAAGAAAGAAGGCGTAACTTTTATTCTTGCTGTTGCAGCAAGAATAAAAGTTCTTCGCCGCCATGTCGTGGAGACGCTGTGTTTCATTGTGAAAGCGAAACTACTTTGTTTGGCCTTCCAAAAGAGGACACAACTAGAAATCAGTGGTTAAGTTGTATTTACAAAACTGTTCTGGAACAGTTCAACCCAAATATTCAGATGTGTACAACGCATTTTACGGAGGACTGTTTCCTGAACCTGGGAGAGTAGCCTACAATGCCGCACGATATGCAACGCAACGTGTAAAAAGACAGTATAAGTCATTATAATCAGTAATTATGTCCCCACTGGATGCAACAAATGCCTCGTTTATAATGGGTTTTATTGTTATTGTTTTTGGTTATTATATTTAACTAAATCTAAAAGCATGGAAGAAAAAAAATCTTTGCTTTAAATATGTAACAAAATGTCCACTGGAGGCGAGTAAAGTGAGAACACAAGTGCAGTTGATTAAAATCCAAAAATGAGCAGATACACAATAAACAAAGACATGGATTGGCTTTACTTGGCTTAACTGAACAAAAACTTGAACATAAACACCGCTCACCAACAGCGGGTTATACAAACACAGCTAGACAATGGGCAATGGCAACATAAGGGCTACATAAAGAAAAGAAAAGTGGGTCACATGACACAATCCAACCAAAGAACACATGACACATACAACAAAGGAACCAATGGGAACAAGACACATGAACAAAAGGACCACATGGCAGGATCAAGGGAAACACATGGCATGACAAACCAGGAAACTAGACTAAGAGCATGAATACAAAGTAAAATACATGAAAACAATGAACATGAAACAAAACTCAAAACCAATGTTACATAACCTGGACCGTGAAGTAATGGCAGGTCTGGACCTTAAAGCAGAGGTGGGCCCGGACTGTCGAGCAATGACAGAAACCATGGAGTGTAGAGCAACCATGAAGGATTAGGGAACCAGGGTGGAGCCTGCAGAAGAGGAAGCCAGGGCGGAGCCGAAGACCACCAGGGTGGAGCAGACCGGACCGAGGATCCCCATGGTAGAGCAGATGTCCACCAGGGTGGAGCCGGTGGAGCAGGCGACCAGAGCGGAGCAGGTGACCAAGGTGAAGCCTGCAGAGCAGAAGACCACCACAGGTCAGGCAAAGAGTTTGTGAGCGGCCACCATGGACGTGACATGGCAGTCATAAAATCCTTGAGGGGCCTCAGTGGCCACGACATGACAGGCAGGGTATTCAGAGACAGCCTTCATGGCTGTGACAGGACAGACAAGGGGTTCAGGGATGACCTCCTTGGCCATGGCAGGACAGGCAGAGAGTTTAGGGACGGCCTCCTTGGCTGTGAGAGAGCTGAATGTGAGTTCAGAGATGGCCTCCCTGACGGTGACAGGGCAGACAGGGCAGCTCAGAGATGGCCTCTTTAGCCATGACAGGGCTGGCAGAGGATTCACATGTGACCACTGTGGTCAAAACAGGACAGGCAGGAAACTCACAAGCTGCAGTATCTTTAGACACATTATTTTTATTTCCCTCGGCTGTTTTTATACCCCACAGCTATTTTTGTAAAACATATAATTTGTGTAACTTACAATATATTTGGGAACTGTTTAGCTTCACAAATAGTCTGCATGACTTCTGCGCATATGAAAATCATAACATTAATAATGGAGAGAGAGAAATCAACACTACTACGCAGATGTAAGCGGGAATAGTAAACAATATGTTAATTTTGGCAGCCATTTGACCTGCTTGCATATAATATATGCTAATTTGCAGCTACTAATTAACAATAAAATGTGGTGCACTTTAGTTAAACAATGAAGTTTGAGGGTGTTTAATCAGCCACACTTGAGCTCAGAACACAAACGTGGTTTAGAAAGGTGGAAGAAGTTTGAATGGTTTTCTGTCATCGATGGCTCATGGAGCGAAGTCCGCCAGTTCTTATGTTCAATTCTTTGATAATTATATACAATTATGCAGGGCATAATTAAATTCATCATTATCTCAAGTACAATGCGGTAACAAGAGAGCAGAATGAGAAAATGTTGGATTGTGATAATTACTGAAATTATTACATGAAGACATCCCCTCGTAATTCATGAATACTTCATTCCCGACCAGGAGGCTACACACAGCCTTGAAAAATAGTTAACATGTAAACAAAGTTAGTGAACAGAGGAAGAAAATAGTGTTCAAATGCATTCACTTTTCTTTACCAAGAAGACTTCCCTCCAGTTACAGAATAATGAGTTCGCATTGTGTACTGGATCATAAAAAGCTTTATATCATAATCAGGGCTAGAAAGAAACTAGAAAAAGACCATCCATCCAATGAATTAATGTGTGTGTGTGTGTGTGTGTGTGTGTGTGTGTTTAGCTCTGTGTGGATTCATTAGTGTGTTTGCATCTTTAATTATATTACTTAAGTTTTTATCAAACATTCTTGTTCAGAAATTAGATATTTTTCATTATTATTATTATTATACTTTACTTTTACTTTGATTGTAATTTTCATTATTAATAATTATACATTATGTTTAACAAATTATTAATTATTTGAAATGAACATTCAAACTGAGTTCAAAACAGTAATACTGCAAAGAAAACAAGTTCATATCAATTTTTAAATAACATGATTTAACTTAGGAAGATTTTGGAAATCAATATTTGGTGGAATAACTCTGATTTCCAATCATAGCTTTATTTGTCATTTTTTGAGGTCTGAAAACACATAAATACTGTAAACAAAAACCATTTGACCAGTTGTCATTTTCTGCAAATACATGCTTTAAACGCAATGTTTTTTATTTGGAATCTGGGAGAAATGTTGTCAGTAAACACATACCTTTAAATACTGTAGTAAATCCAGAGAAAAACTCATAATTTTGTAATGTCTCTACTGTATATACAGTTGAAGACAAAATTATTAGAAATATTTCATAATTTTTTATAAATAATTCCCAAGTGCTGTTTAACAGAGAGAAGATTTTTTCAACACAGCATTTCTAAACATAATAGTTAATTTAGGAAGCTTGGAGTGTTTGTAATACAAATAGAAACAAAATTAGAACCAAGAATAAAAAAAAGTCTACAGGTCAAAATGATTAGCCCTCTGATGTTAACGGTCAATGGTGTATAACTTTTGCTTGATAACAGCCTTTAGTCGTCTGTTGTAGTTCTCAACAAGTTTCAGGCATGTCTCCTGAGGAGTCCTCCTTAGCAAATCTCTCAAGCTCCTCCAGATTTGTTGGGTCTCCTGGCATGGTCTTATTATTATCATCATTAGATTGTCATGCGCATCTCGTCAGTAATGCCGGTTCTGTGATTAGTAGTAAATCTCCATCACCTGCTTTCAAATGGAGCGGCATTTACTACACAGAGCCGTAGTTCACTGACAAGCTACGCAATAACAGTGCAAATCCAAATCCCTGTGACACCATAATTAAACTATGAAATTACATGTTCTGCTCATGGTTTGTTCCAATGGCACTAATTAGGACTTCCTTTTTCATGGCGCAAATAAAGCACTGAGTTGCATTTGTAATATTTATTTAGTTTGTCAAATTGATTTGAATCAATGTGTTATTATCTGCTGCATCAGAGCCATTTTGGAAGGAAGGTGTGATAATGACCCATTTCATGCAGACTAGGCTTTTGTGTGGCTGCAGTATCTTTAGACACATCAGCCAGGGAATTATTTCCCTCAGCTGTTTTTATACCCCGCAGCTATTTTTGTAAAACAGAGAATTTGTGTAACTTACAATATATGTGCGAACCGTTTAGCTTCTTGAAATAAGACGTAGTCTGGATGACGTCTGAACATATGAAAATCATAACATTAATAATGGAGAGAGAGAAATCAACACTACTACGCAGATGTAAGCGGGAATAGTAAACAATATGTTAATTTTGGCAGCCATTTGACCTGCTTCCATAAAATATATGCTAATTTGCAGCTACTAATTAACAATAAAATGTGGTGCACTAGTTAAACAATGAAGTTTGAGGGTGTTTAATCAGCCACACTTGAGCTCAGAACACAAACGTGGTTTAGAAAGGTGGAAGAAGTTTGAATGGTTTTCTGTCATCGATGGCTCATGGAGCGAAGTCCGCCAGTTCTTATGTTCAATTCTTTGATAATTATATACAATTATGCAGGGCATAATTAAATTCATCATTATCTCAAGTACAATGCGGTAACAAGAGAGCAGAATGAGAAAATGTTGGATTGTGATAATTACTGAAATTATTACATGAAGACATCCCCTCGTAATTCATGAATACTTCATTCCCGACCAGGAGGCTACACACAGCCTTGAAAAATAGTTAACATGTAAACAAAGTTAGTGAACAGAGGAAGAAAATAGTGTTCAAATGCATTCACTTTTCTTTACCAAGAAGACTTCCCTCCAGTTACAGAATAATGAGTTCGCATTGTGTACTGGATCATAAAAAGCTTTATATCATAATCAGGGCTAGAAAGAAACTAGAAAAAGACCATCCATCCAATGAATTAATGTGTGTGTGTGTGTGTGTGTGTGTGTGTGTGTTTAGCTCTGTGTGGATTCATTAGTGTGTTTGCATCTTTAATTATATTACTTAAGTTTTTATCAAACATTCTTGTTCAGAAATTAGATATTTTTCATTATTATTATTATTATACTTTACTTTTACTTTGATTGTAATTTTCATTATTAATAATTATACATTATGTTTAACAAATTATTAATTATTTGAAATGAACATTCAAACTGAGTTCAAAACAGTAATACTGCAAAGAAAACAAGTTCATATCGATTTTTAAATAACATGATTTAACTTAGGAAGATTTTGGAAATCAATATTTGGTGGAATAACTCTGATTTCCAATCATAGCTTTATTTGTCATTTTTTGAGGTCTGAAAACACATAAATACTGTAAACAAAAACCATTTGACCAGTTGTCATTTTCTGCAAATACATGCTTTAAACGCAATGTTTTTTATTTGGAATCTGGGAGAAATGTTGTCAGTAAACACATACCTTTAAATACTGTAGTAAATCCAGAGAAAAACTCATAATTTTGTAATGTCTCTACTGTATATACAGTTGAAGACAAAATTATTAGAAATATTTCATAATTTTTTATAAATAATTCCCAAGTGCTGTTTAACAGAGAGAAGATTTTTTCAACACAGCATTTCTAAACATAATAGTTAATTTAGGAAGCTTGGAGTGTTTGTAATACAAATAGAAACAAAATTAGAACCAAGAATAAAAAAAAGTCTACAGGTCAAAATTCCCAAGTTATGTTTAACAGAGCAAGGGAATTTTATCACAGTATTTCTTATTATATTTTTCCTCTGGGGAAAGCCTTATTTCTTTCAATTTGCCTGGAATAAAATAATTATTAAACAAACAAAAACTGCTAAGGTTAATATCATTAGCCCCCTTAAGAAATGATCTGTTTGATTGGCAACGGAACAAACCACTGTTGTCCAATGACTTGCTTAATTAACTTAACTTGCCTAATTAAAGCAATTAATCCTCTAAGCCTTTAAATTGCGCTTTAAGCTGAGGAATAGGTATGCAAAACAACTAGTAAAAGAATATGCACTGTCATCATGGCAAAGACATAATAAATTAGTTTAGTTTCTGGTGAAGAACTACCTCCAAATGAGCAAAGTGAACATCCTTGACTGGCCTGCACAAAACCCAGACTTGAATCCAATAGAAAATCTGTGGGGCACACTGAAGACCAGAGTTCATGCCAGGAGACCAACAAATCTGGAGGAGCTTGAGAGATTTGCTAAGGAGGAATGGGCTGTGACTCCTCAGGAGACCTGAAACTTGTTGAGAACTACAGGGGGTGATCCTTTTTCCAACTCAGTTATTCTGTTTTTTAATTTTTTTCGGACATTTTGGCGTTATATCTTTCACTTGGATGTTATAAGTTGCACTGAGTAAATACAGCTGGATAAAACAAAAACTGTGTCTGTCTTCATTTCAGGCTGCAAAGGAACAAAATGTGATCATTTTTAAAGGGGGGTGATTCTTTTCTATACCCACTGTACATGTTAAGAATTATATAATTTCTGTTAATGATGATGTACTGTAGATGAAGTTCTACAGGCTACATAAATATATATTCCAGTCTTTTCATGGTCCCTGTTGATTCCCCAGTCCTTTCATCATAAGTGTAATTGATAGGCGTTCCCTTACCAGAAGCACTGAGGAGATTTCCAAAAATCCTTTATAAGCCAAACCCTAAAATACAGCTTCGTTCATTTTATTCAAGCTAAAAGTTTAACCACTGCAAAATGTATCACTCTTCACCCCATTCAACTGAATTATTAATGTTACTTAAGCCTGCAGAGGCAAAGTCATCACACTGACCCTGCAACAATGTACCTGTATAGCTGACTGTTGTTATGCCCTTCACATCATAATCTGGATTTCCAAGATCTATAATCAATAAGTCATGGTATTTTTAAAAATATGTTTAAACAAAGCCACCAGACGTTTATCTGTACAGCACTTAAGTCAGCAATGTATTGGTAATACTGCATAGTTTGTTCAAAATTCAAAACCTGAAGTATTTAGACATATATTCAATTAGCTTGAGCCTATTAAATGAATAGTTCACCCAAAAATGAAAATTAGCTAAAAATGTACTCACCCTCAGGTTATCCATGATGTAGATGAGTTTGTTTCATCAGAATAGATTTGGATAAATGTAGCATTACATCACTTGCTCAACAATGGATCCTCTGCAGTGAATGGGTGCCGTCAGAATGAGAGTTCAAACAGCTGATAAAAACATCACAGTAATCCACATGACTCCAGTCCATCAATTAACATCTGTGAAGTGAAAAGCTGCATGTTTGTAAGAAACAAATTCATCAAGGCGTTTTTAACTTCACACCATTGCTTGCAGATCAAATATGAGTCCTCTGTCCATAATATTGCTTTCTCCAGTGTAATTAGTCTTTCAGAAAAGGTCAGCTTAAAACTTAACTTCAGAAACACTTCATTTACACAGAACCAAAGCATTAAAATCTACACTTACCTTAACTTTATTGATTTGCAAGCACTTACATTTCCTTCAGGATATGCAAATCAACTTGTGCAACAAGATAATACCAGTATTGGGATTTAGATTCTAATGTACAGTCAATACCGTCTCAAAAAGACACCACTTAAAGTTGTTTTAATTTGCTTGTTATAATTTCTTGTTGCAACATCCCTTAACAGCTGTTAAATCTTACACTCAGGTTCAATTGATGCATGGCAATACTGGATTACTTTTTGTTTGTTGTTAGGCAATGCTCAGGAATACTCGATTCTGATTGGTCCATCATGCCGTCCTGTGGGATAATGTTTCCTAATCCGCTCATATGGTAAAAGCTGGAATATTCTTCACAACTTCTGAACAGATTTTAAAACAGGCATCATACACTTCCCAACTTTGTAAATGGTTGCAGAGAAAAACACTTACTCAGCTAACAAAAATATGTTCTAAGAACATTTTGCGAATGTTCCCATTAAGTTATGAAAATATTATTTCTGAATGTTCAAAATGTCCAATTTTTTAAAAGTTAAAAAAAACTTTTTTTTATTGGTTATGTGAATGTTACTTAGAAACATCCAACTAAAATGTTTCTGAAAAACATTCCATAAACAAAGTAGAAATAATCTTTTGTGCTAACGTTTTGAGAATGTTATTAAAGATCAGACAAAATTGAAGGAACATTATACTTCCTTTACTGTAATAACGTGATTCTGTGAACATGACTTTCTGAGTAATGCATTTCCAGCCTTACCTGAAACCACACTACATTCATGTCTCTCGTATAACCGTGGACTAGCATTCTCGTTTCATACAAATGCAACTGCGGTGTAGCTGTGTAATATGAGGGCGAATGTACAGTCTACCAGTCGACTGTGAATTATCATTTTCCTAATGTATGAATGACTCACACGTTATATTTCTTTTGCTCAAACCTTTACTGAACAGAAACATTTAAACAATTAAATGACCCTGTGCAGCAGATAATGATTTACTGCCGTTCACCCTTTACATCAGAGATTTCAAATGAGTGCACACTGAACAAAAAGAAAGGAAATACTCATTTATCCTTTAATTTCTGAAATGAAAGCTGTTTCACAGAACATACCTGGCCACGTTCACTCACCTTTGCTCCCACGCCAAAGTGATTCTGAAAAATAGACAGATATAGTGCTTTATATTTAGTTTGACGTTAATGGCTCAATAGGTTCTTGTTTTTCTCATTTTCTTTGTCCTTGTCTTTTTCAGTTTGTAGTTCTTGCTTTATAGTCCTGTTTTGACATATTTCATTGGCCTTAGCTAGTGAGGCAGAAAATAATTCAACCTTGCAATTCCTTTTTTTCATATTTCTCTTTTGTTATTATTGTTATTTTTTGTAAAACCTCTCTCTTGGTGTTGGTGGACTTACTAACCAAGGGGAAGTATATAATGGAACTCCATTCATCCAGATAAAACAGCACAGCAACAGGAGCCCATTAGACAGACACAATATGAAGCATCACTCTCAGGGACATAAGATCTCTGACTAGTTCATTATTCCACACTTTGTGAGGAAAATTAACTTGCGCTTTCCATGTAAGACGTTGTCGGACTTTAATGACATTCAGTGTCTATAAAACTGTTTTATCACAATATGTTGAAGATATCATTACAGATACGATTATTTGACTATGGTAATCATGAATGTGAGGTCTGCAGTATGCCTAATACCACCCAAACAAGGTCTAATTGGCTTCACCATGGCTTCGTCCATTTTTGTGTGTCTTATTTATCATGACCCAAAGTCAATGTGAAATCAAATCAAATATATATTGACATTCTTTGTGCGATTCTGAATTTCCAAGAGCTGTCTTCACAATCTTTCATTAAAATGTAATCACTTTCTCCACCTCTGAAACAACTTTCCTGTTCAGCTGACATCACCAAGCCCCCTTATTTTTTTTAGCCCATCCCCTCCAACCACCTGTTATATGGAGGTCCCTCACAAAGGGATCATCATATTTGGTGGTCCTTGGCATTAAGTAATTGAAAACCCCTGCAATAAATTTCAGTGGATAAAATCATGTCCTGCCCTTCTTTTTCTGTTGAATACCCGGTTTCATTCAGAAATATATCAAATTACTGAGGTTAAATGGTTTGCAAACAAGGTGTCAAGCTGAGCTACTCCCATTGAGATAAATGAGAATGCTTACAGACTGCTTTCTCCCAAGGCTCATTGGAAAAACATGCCTCTACTATTTTTGCAAAACTCCAAAATACATTACAATCAAAAAATAAAATTCACTGCAGCTTCCAGCTGAAATGACCACTTGTGGCAGCAAAACACCAAAAACTTTAGTCTTGTTCACACAAATTATGACTACAGGGATTAATTAATAATTATTTTAACAAATTTCCAATATTATGTTCTGACCTCAAAGCACCTGTTCTCCTTGCACAGATGACTAAACAAGCCATTTCATTTAAGTTACGGAAACTTAATCAGTCTCATTCAAATTAAAAGCATAACCATCTGCCCCCCATCCTCCTCCCACCCTCTTGAAAGTAATTACCTTACACTAACCGCTAGCAGTGTAATATATTTTGATCTGTCCTCCAATTGTTTAATTTCATGCAAATATATTCTCCTCATGCTCACAATGGTTCTTGGTGCAGTACAAGGCAGACAAGCACGGGATATCTGTACCAGTGCACAGTTAGATCCAACACAAAGCGCAGACAAGAAGTCATTTATTTGAATCAAAACGTATGAAGTTTGGCGTGTGATTCTGGTTAATGTGAAGACTGATGCGAAAACGACAACAAGCAAGCGGCACTAATTAACATTAGCTCTCATCTGTCTTTTTTTTTTAAGTGAAAATACTTTTCCCTTTCCCAGTGTAATATGCTGAGATAACTGTAAGTAGGTTGATTTCCTCAAGAAGTATAAACACTGCAAAATTGCATATACTGAGTAGGTACTACAGTTGATGAAGAACTTATTTTGTGACAGTTAATGTGTTCTGTATAGTATGAATGTAGTTTAGATGTACAACATTTGCAATGTTGTCATTGTTATGTGACTTACAGTGTCAGTTGCATCGCTTCACTGCCATTCACAACTGTCCCTCAAGGCCTCATGGGATATTAAATTGTCCATTGGATGCACACTTCTGAATTTCGGAAGAAGTAGTACAGTAGGTCATCCAGGTACTTTTTGCCTACTGTTTCATGAATACTATGAATTTGGACAGACTGCCATTTTTATATACTGTTTCTCACCTACTATATAGTAGGGAAGTAGACATATTTGGGCACAGAGTGTCTCTGTGGTGTTTTCAAAACATTTCTCTGTTTGTTTCTCTGTCCGTCTAGTTCAGCATAGCAACACTAGCTCAACCAATGGCGTGGGTTTGGGGGCGGGGTTATCGGCGTGGTTATCGGTTTGTTTGATGGGGGAGTTTAGGAAACATGTTTGAAAACAGTTGGTGCCTCTTGTGCCACAAAAATGACAAACTTCACATTTAAAGAAAAAAGGCCAAGACTGACTGTATACCTCACATCTTGCACAGCAATGGATGGTGTTTATTATTAAATGAATCAGCTTTTTGAACGAATCGGTTGAATAACTGATTAAATGATTCACTCATTTACACAGTCAAATGCTTTGTTTCTGAATGAATCAGTCATTTGAATGAATTGGTTTAATCTCAATGACTCACTCTTTAACAGTCACTTGCTGTCACCTACTGGCAGTTTTAATTTCACATGCCGACTATTTTTTTCATGTTTTAAATTATTTCAAATATCAGTATTCAACGTTTTATGTTAAAAACAAAACATTAGGCCTATTTATGCATCTGTAACTGCAGTTTAAATGCATCCCTGTCCACTCTGAGATACATAAACTGTGTAAATACATCTAAATGCTATTTCAGATGCATGATCAAATGTTTTCTTATGTTGGAATGAAAGACACTAAGTACCGGATGAAGTGCTTCTTATTCTTACCCAAAAATACAAAATGGAAGAAAGAGTTAAAACCGAACACAATCTTGCTACTCAAGCTGTGTATGAACATTTTTATATATATTTATTTGCTTCTTTTCCATTTTGCATTTACTTGTACTTTTACTTTCAATACTTAAGTACGTTTAAGATTTTAAAAATACTTTTCGTACTTAAGTACAATAAATATCACATACTTTAAGACTTTTACTCAAGTAATATTCTAAACGGTGACTTCAACTTCTACCAAAGTCATTTTCTGGTAAGATATCTGTATTTTTACTTGACTATGGCTTTCAGGTACTTTATACACCACTGGCCTGAGGTGATCTCTTCATGGGGAACTGAAGCTCTGAGAACCTCCAGACAGAGTCAGCATCAAACAACAGAATGAAATCTCATTTCTCTCTGGTTATGGACCACATATTAATAATTAACAGTTTCTCAATTTTTCTTAAATTTGGCAATTTGGGAACATCTTTTACACTCAAGCATATGTTTCAAAAATTATGTAACATCAGGATGGCACATGATTCACTGAATTTACATTCCCTAGAAATTGTGTTGTGTTTTTTTGGAAATCCATTGCTGGTTGAAGAAATACACAGTGCTCTAATTACAGAGCGATTGTCATATAAGTACATATCAAACTTTAAAACAGCTTCCATTAGTCTTACCTTGGGTGAGAATTGATCTCTTTATCTCTTATGCCATTCTGTCTCTCTTCCTCTCTATGGTATTAAAATACATGAGCTCATTCAAGTCCCATTTTAATGTAAAGATCATCTACAGTCTATAGCGCTCAAGAGCTTGAAAGGTCTATGGGTCTTCATTTATCTTCCAACTCTTCGGAGTGCTTTGTGGTAAAAGGTTACACAGATTTAAATGATGGATAGAGAAGCACAAAAAATTACATCAAGGCCAAGGTCTGCAAAAACATGACAAAATTAATACCCATTAGTCTTAAAATGCAAAAGTCCTCAGTTGTACAAGAAAACGTTTGTGCAAGATTTATCTTAACTGAAGCTCTTAACATAATTATTTGAAACATTTTGGAAGCCTGATGCATCAGCAAAAGATAAACTGCTAGAAAGATGAATGATGTGTCATATTAGAATGATGTTCACCCAATCAAAACTGGGCAACAGTTTCAAATAAATATTAGGATTCATTAGCATTCGGAACCACCATGGAGTTGCGTATGGAATATACAATACATAGTAAAAGTGAATAAGTTCTGTCTGAGTGAATCAAATACTCGTGTTGCATTAATGATGATAAAATGTGTCTTTCAATGAAAAGAAAACACACATCATCATCTCACACATTCTGCATTTGCTGTGTAATTGTAGGCCGATATAACAGGTTACATTCACACTGAACATGTGAGCAGTGTTGTGCTGCTTCCCAGAACATTCTCAGAAGTTGACAAAGAACGTGTTGAAAATTAACCATAAACCATATGGTATGTAAAACAGTCCTAACACATGAGCATTTTACTATCAAAACTCTTTCAAACTTTTTATTGGAATCGTTATCACTGCCTAACAAAATAATATAGAAAACTAAGATTTTACATTGTAGGGTTAAAGAGGTTTTCACTTTGAAGACCATGCTAAGCCTTAAGAAGGAAATTGCGGCTTTAAATTTGATTCAATATGGCATCCATAAAAAATGAGTTTAGGAAAAAGGGTTGAATAGTCACAGTACACAGTTTAACTTCTAACCAATAGGTGGTGCTATGACTGAATTGACAGGGTATGGGGCAGGGCATTGTGACAATGATATATAGAAAGTTTTGTGTCAGTACTGTTTTTGCAAAGATACAGCCTCAGATCAATTACATTTTCAATGTTTTATATGCAAACAATTTGTAATATCAAAAGGCTTTTAATAACTTTTAACCAGAAGTCTGAAAATGAACTGGGAATCTAGTGAAGATCTATTCAGTTTTAATAACAAAACAATAGGAAAAAACCCTCCAAAAACTTTTAAAACAATAATAACATAACTTTATGTGCTTGCCTACTAAAAAGAACAGAGAAAATGCAATACAATGTAACTTCTTTAAAGCAGTTGTTCTTATCATGAACAGGTGGGAAAAAGGTGTTTTTTTAAGCCTTGATATCATTAATGTTAGGTGTCTAGACCAGAATTCTTCAGTCAAGCAACAATAACACTGAGCGCCTCATAACTTGCTCACTTTAAGATCAAAGCCGCTTTCCACCATTATAGATGCAAATTGATTAAATTATGCTGGCTAGCTTTCAAATTCCATGAAGGTTAGAAGGATCATTTTTAGAAAACGGAGGGAAAAGGAGAGAAAGACACATTCTCGTGCTTCTCACATGAGTAGTTCTCTTGCTCCTCAGAGATAAAGCGCTCTTATAAACAGTTTTCCTCTCTTTAATCCATATACCACTTTTAACATCATATACTTACTCGCGCATAGGACTCTCACTGGCAAATATGAGAAGGCTGCAGTTTGCACCTCAAGAATTCCTCAGAGTCTGGTTAATGAGCCCTTGTGCTCGGTGGGACATCCTAAATATGGCAGAACAGATTCACTGTTTTAGAATTTCACTGTTTCTCCTCCAGAATTTCTCCTTAATAACAGTGTGAGTGTTTGAAACAACATGAGAGAGTAAACATTTGCATTTTTGGGTGAAATATACTTATATACTGCTCTAGAAAATACATTAAAGAAATATAAAAACATATCAACCTTTGTAGCAACTTTCATTTGTCTTACCTTAAGCAGGAATTTGAAGTTCAATTAATCCTCAAATCTGATTGGTCAGATGCTGACTGGACCTTGTGATTGGTTGTAATAGTTGCTGAGTGAGGATTTCCTGCCCTAGCTGAGCTGTTGTTCAAATGAGACGTTTATAAACAACAACATCCATTGTTCTTTCCAATATCATCTCATTTGTGTCTTTTTCATAATCAATTAGGAGGAACATCCGAGAAAGGCTATATTAAACAATCAAGATTTCCATTATGTCTACTTAGATATAAATGAGCAATAAAAGTCTTTCCATTTAGACATGTTTGTTTGGAGGAGGTACAGAAATGTGCAGAAATTATTTAAAATTACATAAATTGCTGTTTATACAGAAATATTGGGGTTTATATTGGTATGTTTGAATTCAGGATGTTGTGGCATGAAGGAAGAAATTATCACTCCAATCAAGATCATGACATTCCCTGCTGCCAGTTTTGTGCGTACCTCCCCAGCTGTCCTCTCCTCGACACACACATCCTGCTCTCTTTAAAGTGTTAAAAAGGAAAAAGGTGTGCTGATAATGCAAGAGGACAATAGAAAACAGGCATTATCAGTTAAAGTTAATTGGTAATAACCGTTCATTGTTAATTCAGTGATGTCATTGTCCAGCTCAGTTCAGTTCTCTTCTGTGCAGTCAGACTGGTCTGTGCAGTCAAGTCAACAATATTGTCAGAAAGTATGTCCCCAACTAAGCAAGCCAAAGGCAACAGTGGCAAAGAACCAAAACTCCATCGGTTACAGAAATGGAGAAAAAAAACCTTGGGAGAAACCTCGGGGGGCCAGTTGTCCTCCGGCCAAATGAAACCAGCATGGTGTGGTTTAATTCCAGGCTGCACGTCAGACTGAGCAGAGGACTCGTCTGGTTCTCAGGGTCTTGTGCCAATGGCCGACGAGGTCTTCACAGGGGATCTGTCTCTGGGGATCATCTAGTTGACATGGCCTCCGCTGACATTCATGGCTGTAGAGGTCATCTCTAGGTGCTGATCCACCATCTGGACTGGATACGGACTGGATCTGGGTGGCTGAGGTGACCTTGGAATAAGAATAAAACAGACTAATATTCGCGTAGATGCCATTCTTCTTACGATGTAGCGAGTACATCAGGTGTTATGGGAAGTGTTCCCGGTTCCGGTTGACCTAATTAATGCAGCCTAACAATACTTAAAATACTATAGAAAAGTGATTGTGTGTTATGTGTATGCCAGATTAAAGAGATGGGTCTTTAATCTAAATTTTATCTAGATTTAAACTGTCATAGTGTGTCTGTCTCCCGAACAATGCTAGGTAGATTGTTCCAGAGTTTGGGCGCTAAATAGGAAAAGGATCTGCCGCTCCGCAGTTGATGATGATATTCTAGGTATTATCAAATGGCCAGATTTTTGAGATCACAGCAGACGTGTAGGACTATAATGCGCAGGGGCACCTTAAAGGGTTAGTTCACCCAAAAATGAAAATTCTGTCATTAATTACTCACCCTCATGTCGTTTCAAACCAGTAAGACCTTCGTTCATCTTCGGAACACAAATTAAGATATATTTGATGGAATCTGAGAGCTGTCTGACCCTGCATAGACAGCAACGCAACTGAAATGTTCGTCTCCTCCGCATCACTCTGGTGCCATTTTGGAGAATATCCGCTGGACGTAAAGATCAAATCACAACAACGTAGAAAACAGATCCGGCATGACGCAGCTGACACAGAACAGCATACGTTGTTACAGCATATGTTGTATGGCACCAGGGTGATGCACAGGAGACGAATTGTTGAATGAAGTCGTAATTTTTTTTTCTTTTGCGCACAATAAGTATTCTCATAGCTTCGTATAATTGCGGATGAACCACTGATGTCACATGGATTATTTTACGCGCCTTAAGATAAACAAAGACCCCTGGGCTACAGCATTACAGTAGGCCCCCCGACCCCAAAAAAACACTTTTTTTTCTTTTCTTTTTTTAAGCTTCCTAACAATAATTTGTCAAATTTCGTTTTTTGTCTTGTTAATATGCCAGTTAACATTCACAACACTGTTCTGCGTAAAATGTAAATATAAGCGAATATGCAAATTCACTCTTTGCCACAAGGTGGCGCTTGTGGAACAGCAGAATTATATA
>NW_015640043.1:643054-665525 GCF_001515625.1 Sinocyclocheilus rhinocerous
GCATGTTGACATAAATGTGGGTTATTTGGTGATTGCTAACTGCGTTTTTATTTTGAAACATGATGTGCTCACGTTTTATTAGTTAAATCACGGCCGTATAAAGTTGAATGATCAAATTTAACCAATAGGACAATTCCTATTTTTCCATCCCCGGATTTAAAATGGAGACTTTGAGACCCAGATTTAAAATTGACACTATTTATGGAACACAGATGACACACAGATTACATCCAAGCAAGTTACTGAACTCTCATTGTATGACATTACAGAACGTTGTCCGGTCCAGCTCCTTTCACACAGCAGTGTTGTGTTTCTGTTAATCTGCATGTTGACATAAAGATACTCTTGTGCTGCGGTTATTTACTAGCGAATGCATTGTACATTCCGCTTACAGTATATCGGTGGAACACGTGGAACATACCAACTATACAAACTGTGTGGGGGAGCCTAAACTGAGCCATTCACTATATAGGCTGCTACAACCAGGGTATCGCTAAAAATGAGTGTGTGAGTTTGTTTACAGAACGCTGTTGTCACGCCTGCAAACTCCCATGTAAATAATTATTAAAAAAATATAATTTCCCTGTAGCCAGTGGGCCCCCTTTCCAGTGTAGGCCCCTGGGCTTCAGCCCCTTGAAGCCCGTGCATTAATGCGCCCCCGATAATGCGATAAGAGCTCGCTCAAATACTGAGTAGCTAAACCATTCAGGGCTTTATATGTAATTAGCAAGATTTTAAAATGTATATGATGTTTAATAGGGAGCCAGTGCAATGTTGACAGATCCGGGCTAATATGGTCATACTTCCTGGTTCTAGCAAGAATTCTAGCTGCGCGCAGAACAACCACCGAATAAAGCATTACAATAATCTAACCTTGAGATCATGAACGGTTATGCATTTGTCATTTAGAGCATAAGTCGTAATTTAAATATATATTTTTAAGATGGCAAAATGCGGTTTTACAAATACTAGAAACATGACTTTCAAAGTAAAGGCTGCTGTCAAAAAGCAACTGATGAAGAAGAATTGACAACACAGTCATCAGCTGTGTTAGACAGTGTTCTAGATTATTACATGCAAAGGGTTTTGGACCGATAATTCACTTTTTTTTTTCAGAATTTAGCAGTAGGAAATTGTTAATCATCCAGTTTTTTATATCAGCTATGCATTCTGTTAGTTTGCGAATTGGTATGCTTCATCGGGCCGTGAAGAAACATAGAGCTGATTATCATCAGCATAACAGTGAAAGCTAACACCATGTTTCCTGATGATATCTCCCAAGGGTAGCATGAAAACCCTAGTACTGAGGCTTGTGGTACTCCATACTCCATGCACTTGTGAATAGGCCTGTCACGATAACAACTTTTTGTTGTGCGATATATTGCCCCAGAAATAATTGCGATAAGCGATATTATTGTCATTTTAAAGACCATTTTATGCCACTGTAGCGAATCAGCTCAAAGGGGAAATATGAATAATTAATCACAACTAGTTATAATTAATTATAAATATTTAGATCCGCTGTAAGTATTTAGTCGATATATATTGATTATTGCGACAGGCCTACTTGTGAATGATATGATACTACTTCATTCACTGCTACGAATTGATGACAGTCAGATGATTTGCACCATGCCAATGCAATTCTATTACAACATAATTTTCTATTCTATTCAAAAGAATGTTGTGGTCGATAGTGTCGAATGCAGCACTAAGATCCAGTAGCACTAACAGAGAGATACAACCACGATCGAGCAGGTAATTTGCAACTCTGATGAGAACAGTCTCTGAAATATGATACTGTCTAAATCCTGACTGGAAATCCTCACAGATACCATTTCTCTCTAAGAAAGAACATAGTTGTGAGGAGACTACCTTTTCTAGTATCTTTGACAGAAAATTGAGATTTGAGATTAATTTTTGTTAATTTAGCCACTGTATTGAATAAATACCTAGGGTTGTGTTTGTTTTTTTTCTAAAAGAGATGAAAAGTAAGCAGATCTAGCCGTATTTAAGGCTTTTCTGTAGAAGTACTTTCCCTCCATGCAATACGAAATACCTCTAGTTTTGTTTTCTTTCAGCTGTGCTCCATTTTCCAGGCTGCTCTCTTTAAGGCGCGAGTGTGCTCGTTATACCACGGTGTCGGACTGTTTTCCTTAATCTACTTTAAGCGTAAAGGAGCAACTGTGTGTAAAGTGCTAGAAAAGAGAGGGTCATTAGTTTCTTTTATACCTCAAGTTTTTCTGAGCTATTGGATATGCTGAGGAATTGAGACAAATTGGGAAGATTATTTACAAAGCAGTCTTTTATTATAGAAGTCATGGCTCTACCATATTTATAAGGGGTTGAATTTGCAGTATACATGAGACTAGATAATGAGATATCATCGCTCTGCTGCATAATTTCAATGCAATCGACATCAATTCCATGTGATAGTATTAAATCTAAAGTATGATTGTCCTGACACGTATTGTACAAGAAAATACTATTTCAGGTTTTCTACTTCAAAATTTCACATTTAATTCAACATGTTACTTGCTGTTTCTTTGTAATTGTTTGTGAAATTTACTAGCAATTTCTGAGTGAAAATTGTTTCCACATTTATTTATTTTGATTTTGCTGCCGATGACCCTGTAAGAACAGATCTGCGATCCATTTTTTAAAATGAATGAATGAATGAATGAATTAATTCATTCATTCATCACAGCCCACCAGTTGAAGTCGACTGCAATACAGAAAGTGTCAATCATTTTTCATGTTATAATCATATACAGGGAAGAATTATCAATCTTATTATGTCTTAGACTTTAGAGGTGCATCAGATAATCCATTGAATTCACTGGGGAATGTGTCTTATAGGACGTAGATAAATGAAAAGAGCAGAAAAGCAGAAGCCCTTCCCTCATGTCAGAAATGTAACCTGCTGTCTTTAATGCCTTGTCCAAATACCCACACTTGCGGTCTTGGCCACTTGAGAGCGCGTGCCCGCGACAGGAAGTAAGTGCGCAAGACTGTCCCAGTTCTTAAAAACGCCAAAGTGCAGTGCCCTTAACGCACACTAAATCCACACTATCTTGAATACCGCTCCGGAGCGCTATTGGAGGCTTAGTGTATCCCATCATGCATCATGTTCTGGAAATAAATCATGAGACTTTTTGCCGAGATCTCGCGAGAGGTCACAGTGCAAAGACCGCAAGTGTGGGTATTTGGACAAGGCACAAGTCTGCTTTTTAACTATGCTAACCCTAATTTATTCACATGTGATGCAGGAGGCAAATTGATCACAGAATTTGATTCTTTCAAGCCTGAGAGCGAAGCGTGAGGGAGAATCTGGGTAAAGCTGTTTTTTTTTTGTTTTTTTTAATCTGCAGACTTTCTATGGGGTCAATTTGCCCGGCATTGACCTAGACACAGAAGTCCCAGAAAGCCTTTACTTTCTGCAGCAACTTTAAGGGCTTTGCTTTGGTAAGGATATCTCATTTGTACAACTTTTCCTTTCTTCCTATAAGCAACCTTTCCTTTTAATTTATTCAGATCTATACACTAAATAAGGATGAAGTAATGTGCTTTATTCAGCAATAATGAGCTGCTGCTGTGATGCCTTTTTTCAGTATTCACATAATTACGGAATGTATAGACATTATAGACAACTTGCTGTTTCAATTTGCCACTTACAGAGTGTTCTGGCACCATTTTATAAAATAGTGCAGACAACAAAAACAAAACATAGTTATGCATCATCAATATTTGGATTGAACAGCCATCAGCTCAGAAAGAAATACATTTTTAATATTTTTCTATTAAAAAGGCACTCTTTACAACTGTCTGTAACAGAACTAATGATCTCTAAAAAGACTTGAAATCACATTGTCAAATTTATTAACAGTTGCTATCACAAAAGGCAAAGTGTATAATATAAGGGATGCTTTTTTATGAATATGGTGGTTGCAAAGAGAATAAATTGTACTAGGAACAGTGTAAAGAAAGAGAATGCAGCAGTAGGGCTGTATTTTTTTTACACTACTATACAGTATAGTTTTATAATTATAACTTATGCATTTAGCAGATGCTTTTATCCAAAGTGACTTACAGTGCATTCAGGCTATACATTTTTTACCACTATGTGTGTTCCCTGGGAATTGAACCCACAACCTTTTGCACTGCTAACGCAATGCTCTACCACTGAGCCGTTAAGTGTTTGACATGAAAACAAAATTGCAAATAAAGCATTACAAATGACTTAATTGAGTGGCCCTAAATTGTAAAGAGTATCCTGTTATGTTTACAATAAAAACTAGCAGCTGTGGTTGCCAGAAATTCACTGTAAAAATACACTTACAATGTTTCAGATATTACAAGATGGAATATTTGGTGCCTGTAGGCCTATATTTTACAGCATATAACTGTAGATTTCATTAAGTGACATAATGTTAATATACCAATCGAACTATCAAAATATGCTTTTAACTTAAAATGTACTGATAACCACATTAACAATACAGGTGGTAAAATTGAATGCCAAATAATAAATCAAAGTTCATCTTAAGTGTTTGCTACAAAACAGTGCACAGACGCAAACGAAGACAAACATTAGGGTAACACACAACACTAAAATAATGCAATTAACTAGAAAATATACCACAAAACAGAAACTTTGGGGAATGTCCTTTTACTGTTTTTCACAGGCAAATTACAGTATAGTTAGTATTAGTATTTTATTTGTACAAAATACAGTAATTTATAGTTTTTTTCTTGCAAAAATTTACCAAGTAGGGTACGGACATTTCCAGTTTAAAAAACTAATATGATTTTACTATAATTAGATCTAAATATGTTGTAACACTTAAAATATATAGTTTTTTATACTTAAAAATACTATAATCTATACCAGGGGTTCTCAAACCTCTCCATGAAGTACCCCCAGCACTGCACGTTTTGTATGTCTCCCTTTCAGGCTATACATTTTTTACCACTATGTGTGTTCCCTGGGAATTGAACCCACAACCTTTTGCACTGCTAACGCAATGCTCTACCACTGAGCCGTTAAGTGTTTGACATGAAAACAAAATTGCAAATAAAGCATTACAAATGACTTAATTGAGTGGCCCTAAATTGTAAAGAGTATCCTGTTATGTTTACAATAAAAACTAGCAGCTGTGGTTGCCAGAAATTCACTGTAAAAATACACTTACAATGTTTCAGATATTACAAGATGGAATATTTGGTGCCTGTAGGCCTATATTTTACAGCATATAACTGTAGATTTCATTAAGTGACATAATGTTAATATACCAATCGAACTATCAAAATATGCTTTTAACTTAAAATGTACTGATAACCACATTAACAATACAGGTGGTAAAATTGAATGCCAAATAATAAATCAAAGTTCATCTTAAGTGTTTGCTACAAAACAGTGCACAGACGCAAACGAAGACAAACATTAGGGTAACACACAACACTAAAATAATGCAATTAACTAGAAAATATACCACAAAACAGAAACTTTGGGGAATGTCCTTTTACTGTTTTTCACAGGCAAATTACAGTATAGTTAGTATTAGTATTTTATTTGTACAAAATACAGTAATTTATAGTTTTTTTCTTGCAAAAATTTACCAAGTAGGGTACGGACATTTCCAGTTTAAAAAACTAATATGATTTTACTATAATTAGATCTAAATATGTTGTAACACTTAAAATATATAGTTTTTTATACTTAAAAATACTATAATCTATACCAGGGGTTCTCAAACCTCTCCATGAAGTACCCCCAGCACTGCACGTTTTGTATGTCTCCCTATATCAGACACACCCACTTCAGGTCTTGCAGTCTCCACTAATGAGCTGATGAGTTGAATCAGGTGTGATAGATTAGGGAGACATACAACATTTGCAGGGCAGGGGGTACTCCAGGACAGGTTTGAGAACCACTGATCTATACTATACTGTTACGTGCAAGGTCTAGGTTCCAGGAGAATAAAATAAATAAAGGTCTTTACACCAGACTGCTTGTATTCTTTCTTTCTTTATTACATTTTTCTTAACTGGTTATGTTCAATAGCAAAAATCAGCACACAAAAAGGAAGCGAATGGGCTTCAGGGTTGGGCCAAAACCATAACAATAAACAAAACGGAATCTACCTTTTTTCTGAAGAAACTTACTACCCTAAAAAGAAAAGTCTAAAAAAATACATGGACTGAACTGACTCCCTGACTATCTAAAAACAGGAGAAAACGAATAGTTCACAAAAAAGTGGCACCCAACTCCTACAGCTTCTGTGCTGAAGTGAAGTGATATTTAACTGGTGAAACACTCAAAGAAAACTGTCTGCAGAAAACTTTACAAAAGAAAAACACTGGGTAGGTAAGGTGAATAAGAAAATAGATACAATATTTACAAAAAGGCACTATACATAGTAATTAATCTTTCTTATCAACACTCACAATAATTTTAATAACCACGCCATGCTGGTTTCGTCTGGCCGGAGGAGAATTACTTTTATTGTCTTCTTGCATCATTGACAAACTATTTTCCTGTTTGACTCTTTAAAGCTGCTTTGACACAACCAGTATTGTATAAAGTATATTTATTTGTATATAAATATATACAAATAAAAGTGACTTGACTTGACTTTATCAACAGCATCATCAACAACATCCCACATCCCGATCAGCGTCTCTGCCTTTTTAAAAAGACGCGCAGTTCCACCTCGGCCAACCATGGGACACGTACCGACACTGTTACGGGGCTGACGAGACGTGAGACGTGCGGATCCAATTGCAAGCTATTTATTAGGAGAAGACAGAGACGTGGTCATAAAACAGGCATGGTAGCAGACGGAAGTTCATGGACCGGATACGTGACAGACACGTTCAATTAGGGCGGGGCAACCTGCGAGAGTGGGAGAGAGAGAGATTGAGAGAGACGCGTAGACACAACATACGTCTCAATGTAACAATACTATATATTATTGTATAATCAATTTAAGTCAGTGGTTATGTTCAACTTGGTTTTTCAAGTAATGCTTCATGGCATAGTTAATTCAGTCATAAAAGACATCACTATTTTGCTTCAAATCAAAGCTTTTAATTTTGGTTGGTTTAGGTCATGGCTATTTTTTTTAATTTTTGTAAACTATGTAACCGTTTTTTGAATGACTTTGGAGAAAAAGGACTGGGACAAATACTTCCGGAGCCAAGGCTGCTGAGTGGGCGGCCACAGGTGAGCTCTGTTGTTAATCGTTCAATGCAATACTGCTCAACCTTTGCTGTACAGGCTCCCATCAAAACAAAACTGAGAGGGTGCATTTGTCTTTATTTCAAAATAATCCTTCCTGTTGTGGTTACATGACTCTGAAGTTGTCTGAACATGAAGTTTCTGAACAAAATCTCTTCATATCACACCTTTGCTGACTCCATTAGTGGACTGCATTGAATTTTAAATGCGTCAGCTCTTTAGGGTCAGATCTACCGATTTCAGGGTCAGATTTCACCAAAGTTTACAGATATTTCTGTTATTGCAGTTTAGCAAAACTAAACATTTTGAAAACAAAAACAAAGACAACAAGGAAATTTGAGCAGCTCTGAAGAATATGATACATAAAACTTTATTTCTAACCTTGAGAACCATTCTTCATTCAGGAATAGCTGTGGGTCATTCATTTAAGCAGCACCACTTGACCTCTGTAACTTTTGAATAGTTGTATAGTTGTGATTTATTTATATATATATATTCAAAACATGGTTATTCAAGATTGTGTGATACTCAGGCACTTAAAGGGGTCATAAACTGCCTTTTTTATTATTTTGCACTGTTCTCTGAGGTCCACTTATTTTTGCCAGATTGGCTTCAATATAAGCTGTTTTAGACTAACGAGAAAGTTTTGAGTTCTGAAACTTACAGGATGTTTTTATAGTACAATGACCTCTTATATGTCAAAAGATCAAGGGACTTTTGATGTCTCAGTTCATGACCCCTTTAATTGGTTATTAACATTGCATATACATATATATATGTCACTTAGGGTGTTTTTTTGTTTGTTTGTTTTTGAAGGAAAAATGTGAACTAATAGCACAAAACTTCACAAAATTCACCAAATCCACTGCTTGTACTTACAGTGCCTTCCACTAATATTGGCACCCTTGGTATATATGAACAAAGGCGGCTGTGAAAATAAATCTGCATCGTTAATCTTTTTGATCTTTCATTCAAAAAATTCATATTTCACAAAATTCATATTTTAAAAAAATTCACATTTCACAAAATTCACAATTGACAAACAATGCAGATTTATTTTCACAGCCACCTTTGCTCATATTTACTAAGGGTACCAATATTAGTGGGGGGCACCATATGTTTCTACTGTTGGTTTCCCATCAAAATTATTTCACTTTTTGTGATGATGATATCACTAAGAAACTTTTTTTCTTTCAGAATATTACTAAAAAATAACATATGGAAAGTAATATGGAGGACTGGAAAATTTAATTAAATTCTAATTATTACAAAGAAAATATGCTTTATTTGAATATTTAAAATTTTCAAGGGGAAAAAATGAAGAAAAACCTGAAATGTTTTTTAATAAATTGCAAGTTTTACATTTTAGAACTTTGCCCAAATGTCAACACAAATAATCTATGAAATATCTGAAATATTAAGATTACACCAAAACTACTTAATACTCATTTTCTTGAGCTCAAATCTGAAATGACAATTTCTGCCTTGGACAGACAGAACGTTTTGTTAATTTTGTACGTAATAATGCTGGGAGTTCACTGACTGTCACATTGTGTTTGATGTTTTGTAAAATCTAACAAATGTGCTAACTTAATTTTTTTTGTTGACTTTACTTAAAGTGCTATTGTTTGTTTACCTTACGGATATAGATCTATTAAATCTTACTATTTGTGCTAAATGTCCTAGTTACTCAAATATCCCTAGTTAACGTTACATGATTTGTTTGAGTGCTGTGCAAGCCATGTGACCACTGACGTCACCAGGGTTTGGATTGAGAATTTTCTGATCAACTGCCATCTTGTTTTGTGGAAGACCTTGGCTGATGAACAATAAAACTGGTGAGTATTTATACATATAAGTTTGAGTTTAATGTTAAGGAACTTGATTATATGATATTAAAGTCAAATTCGGATTATGGCATGTGTTTTGTCGAATATAAAGTGTCAATATACATTTTGTTATCGTCTGTGAATTGGAGATTAAAGAACGGGACGTGCTTGATTGATACTTTAAAAGTGCAATACGACAGAAAGAAAACTGAGCTCTACACTCGCGCAACGGATCTCTGTAAGTGCGCTGACGCCTGTCAGCATTCAAGTTCAGAAATGTGTTGTTTCGCGGCATTTGAATATTCAAATAAACACATAGATATATAAAATACCAATCTTACTTAGTATTCACATAAACACAGTTGGTTATGTCTAAAATGAATGTAAACAATTAGGAGAAAACCGATGTGGATCAATATATTGGATTCGTTCTTCTTAAAGTGACAGCAGCATAAATAAATCTGCTGTGGTATGTTATTAATGTTAATCAAACAAAAGACAAAGAGAAAATAACTCTTAATAAATAATAAATAACTGTACTTTACTAAATAACTGTTGCAGCTGCAAAAGACTAAGGCCCCGTCCACACGGAGACACATTTAGCTGTATACGCATACATTTTGTATCGTATAGGTGTTTCGTCCACACGGATCCGGCGTTTTGGGAGAGTGAAACCGATATTTTTTGAAACCGCGTCCCAGAGTGGATAAATCTGAAAACGCCGCCCTTGCGTTTTCGTGTGGACAGCGAATCCGTATATTTTCTGAAACGATGATGTCATCAGCCCACGTCTCGCCCCTAGTCAGACACCGCTACGTCACGTAACAGCAACAACAACATGAACAAACACTGAACGATTGTCTTTTTATTAACTAACATCAACACAGATTAATAAATGTATTGTTCCATGTTCGTTTGTATACCGCGCGCAAGGTTTATGCGCATAGTCCAAGTCTTCTTCTCAGTTTTTAGTGTATCTCTGTGGCAGAATTACAGCGCCACATACTGGTCTGGCATGTATGCTACATCGTTTTGTGTCGGTTTTGTGGTTTCGTGTGGGTTTTCGAGGGGAAAAAAAAGATCGGATAGGGAAAGCTCTGGCTTCGTGTGGACGTAGCCTAAATAGGATCTGCTTCCTGTGATGGGAACTGCCCAAGACAGTTTATTTCTGTAACTCTGCTCTAAAACCTTGTGTGCTGCATATCTAGATAGTATTTTAAGGCATCCTAGGTGCAAAAATGTTTAGATATTTCATTTTGGGTGGCATTGCATGAATTCTTTGTAGATAAGGCAATCAAAATGCATTGTGATGAGCTCAGTGAAAAATCCAAGATGGCGGACAGAATTTGGAAAATTATTAATTATAAATATACTTACATTTCATTTTATACTAAAAAATATCAATAAAATATTACAGTGTTTAAGCAAGCAAAAGTTTTATTGTATTGTTTGCCATTATTAGAGTGTCTCATTATTAGGTTAGCAACATGCTAAATTAAACTCCATGGGAATCAACTGTGTATTGGCAGATGAGCAGGATGATACCTTAGAAGGCAGCTGCCTACTGTATGCAGAACTGTATGTGAGCAGTAACGTGAGCTAACTTTTCCAGTTGTGTTTCCAAAGAGTGTTTTGAATGAAAGTGACCCAATGATGGGCTGACATCTTTTTCCCATCGTGGGCTGTATATCATCATTATGCTCAGGGGACATGGTCTACACTTTCACCTGGGCCGTATATATTTTTGTACTTTCCCAAGAATCCATCCCTGTCAAGGCCTGAAGATGCTAATTGGACCATAAGTCACTGATGTAGGGCACAGAGTGTCATGCACCTCATATGGTCTCATTGTGAACTGAGCTGTAGAAGCTGTAGATTTCAGTTGTAGATCTCATTTTTGTTGTTCCAGTGACCTCAAATGCTTCTGTGAATAATTACTGTATTGTTTTCTCAGATCTGGATGGATTAATGAATCTTTGAAGGAGTAGTACATCTGAAACAAAATTTTTTCTTCGTTTATTCACCATGTTGTTCCAAATTTGTATGACTCATATGGAACACACACACACACACACACACACAGACAAAAGATTTTCAGTGAAAAATGATTTAAGAAGAGAAGTAGTGACAGAAAAACAAAAAACGTAGAGCTGGTTCTATCCATCAGTTGTTGGTTGGATTTTAAGATGTGAGCATTGCGCTCAAAAGTCGAAGCAGATGAATGTGAGCTTGTGGTCAATTGTAAGAGTTTAAGCGGACTAAATGATTGGAGACATCTCGTGGTCACCATTCACTTTCATTTTATGGAAAAGAGCAACGTGAACATTCTGATAAACATCTCCATTTGTGTTCCACAACAAGAAAGTCATACAGGTTTGGAATGACATCATTGACATCATGGAATGTCAATGAGTAAATTACAGAATTTTCATTTTGGCCAAATTACTATGTCCCTATACACTTCCAATTGGTTTATGTGTAAGTGAATACAAATATGAGATGGATATGCACACACATCTATAAAGATGCAAACAATACATAGATAAACACGCAGGCTATATTGTCTTCCCCGTTTGAGTTAGAACTGCAATTATCCCTGTTTAGTCCCTGTAGACTGACAGTAAAGGCGGCCTTGAGTGAACTGTCTATGCTTGAATTAATGATTCTCAATGCGGTGTCATGGCTAGATATATCAGTTTTTCAGCTTTATCTTAGAGTCCTAAAGAATTGTCCTTTGAAATTCTGGCTCACTTTGGAATGCTGATGTGTTATGACTTTAAAAACTTTTAAACTTTAGTTTTGGAGTTTTAGAGGGTACCAAATAATGTGGGGTTTATCAGTTTCCCACCATGCACGCGCACTCACTTATCTCAAATAGCCATGACAAAATGAACCTTGCAGTTTTTAGAATCTAAATCGCCACACGGCACACATTCGAGGCCAGAGGAATTTGTTTCCACAAATTTCTCAACATCGCCGTAGAGCAGGAACCATGTTGTCCCCATGAAGCAACCTAGGGTTAAGTGGCTTGCACAAGCACACAACTGTGACAGGATATGTATCCCCGCTAGTGGGACTGAAATGTTCAACCTTTTCCTTACCAACCCATATTTTCATCCACTAGGCCATACTATTTGTTTCACAAAAATCATTGATTTTCTCATTTAAAGCTGCACAAACACAAAGGTAGTTTTTTAGACTACAATTATACACTTCCTGCTGTTTTCTTTCTTAGTAAATTACACAGGGAGTAAACTTGGCTTTGGATATTTCCATGCAAATTAAGTATGGATAAATACAGTATACAAAACGATAAATTTATTCTCAAGTTCAAGAATGATTGTTCCCTCAAATCACTGTGTAATGAGTCATGTCAAGAAAATAGCCACCTAGTGTGCTATTGAAATTGTAATTTCAATGATTTTTTTGTTTGTTTTTTTTGGCATTTTTAATTGTTATGTTACTGTTCCTGTTTGTGTTTTGATTTGGAAATGAGCAAATGGGTTATTCCTACAGTTTGGTAGATTTTATGTCCTAGTGAGACAACACTGCATGTTTTACATAAAATGGTAATCAACTTTAATGCCACATGTTTTTTTGTGAATATATGTATCCCATTAGCACAAATTCATAATGATTAGTAATCAATTAATTAAAATTTTTTTTTAAATGAAGCACTTGACAGACAAGTTCCCGTGTCCCCAATCATGTTTCTCAGCTTCACTTTGAAATATTGGTTACATATATATATATATATATATATATATATATACTGTATATGTATATATATATATTTACATATATATTTCTAAATTAGCTTTCTGAGTATTAGTTAATACATTTAGTTTTTCTCTTTGACATAAAATATAATTTATTGTGATATTAATTTTTTTAGTATGCAAAACCATTAATTAGTTCATGTCTCTCAAACTCCAAATACATTGGTGCTACTGGCCTTTTAAAATCTTAAGCATATGCCCTAAACAGTGTTGGGTAAGTTACTTTAAAAAAGTAATTAATTACTAATTACATCATCGATATTGTATTTAAATTACTTTTCTAATTACTCTGTCTGAAAAGTAACTTAATTACTCAATAAGTAACTTAATTATTCGATGCATAGAAATGAAACTCTTAATTCTTTCAGTTTGAGTTAAACCTGGAATAGTTTAGCCTTTTAGCTTTAAAACAACTGTAATACTTAAGCATTTTAATAAAAAAAACCAGGGCCTACATGTATCAAGCTGTAAGCATTAAACTTTTCAAAGCAATTACTACCATATTCATACACACTGACATACTGTACATGTATACAACATTATCAGTCACTAATACTAATTTTGTCCACTCCTAACAAAAAACAACAACAACATTATTTTGTACTGTCATCCATGCACATATGCTTTGTCTGTATTACCACACAGTTCATAAACAACATTCTGATATTTTATAAAATACATTTTTATTGTTAAGCACACTATAAACATCTGATAGATCGAAGTTCAAACACTGATCTAAACATTCCTAGACTGTAAAATTCATTATGCTGCAGTGTAAACATTCAAATTACTTTATATCTATTTCGTATTATATCTCGTATTTTTATTATATGATAGCAAAATATTGCTCATAAAATATTGCTCAAAATATTGCTCATCCTCATTTCGTATGACATTTAGCCTATATGTAATAAGTTGCCTATATATATATATATAAATATATATTACTCGCTTTCACACATTTCAGTTTGGCAAGATAGCCCAACTAGTAAAATGCGTACAAGTTTATGTAAAAAATAAACAAAGCCGTGCCAGATCGCGCTGTTCTTCTGAGGTACATTCCGGCTTATTCCTCAAGTCTTCTTCCAAAAACAAGTATTCGCCGAGTTTCAGTTTGTTTTTGTGATGCGTTTCAGAAAGAAGACCAAAACAGCAGAAAGCGCACCCTGTTTGTTTTGTTTATTTTACAATTGCACAATGTTTTGTTGTTACAGTCAGTGTACACAAATAAAAGTACACCCTTTATAGATTCGATTGATTTTAGTCTTATCTGGGTATTTTAGGTAATTTTCTCTCTTATCCGGAAAAACTGCATGTGAACTCGCCGGCGCGCAGGGGTTAAAGACGCTGCATTCAACTTTACCTTTAGACAATAAATTTAGATTTCAAATTCAATATTTATTTTAGAACTGTAACGCAAATACTTTATAAGTAACTGTAATTAAATCACCTAAAAATGAACAGTAATCCCTTACTTTACTTTTTTCAGTGGATAAGTAATTTAATTACAGTAACGCGTTACTAAGTACGGTTACACCCAACACTGCCCTAAATCACATGGCTTGCTAGAAGTTACATAATTTTCTTAGAAGCAAAGCAACTCCAAGAACAAAGTAGCAGTCTCTCTTTTGTTAATTTTTAGAAATGCGTAAAACAATATGTGTTAATGTGCGTAAAACATAGTAAAACATAGTAGCGTAAAAGAATTTCCGCCTGCATTGTCAATGGACAGACGACATTTGTTAAGAAAATTAAACTAATTTAGTTGGACTTGGCAATAAATGTCAATATTTAAAACTGTTTATTTATTCTGATGACCATGACTGTCATCCTTCATTTTAATGTGTAACAATTAAATTAAATTAAATTCAAGTTTATTTGTATAGCGCTTTTCACGAATTTTAGCAACTTTACAGCAAATTAAGTTTCTACAATATTTAGTGGTAGCTTATCAGTGGTGACTTGAGTCAGCGCTGCCGTTGTTGCTAGTCATGAGATTAATGAATAGCAGCATGCTGCTCAAAATACTCCCAATTATTTTCAGGGAAACACACGGCAAAAGTAGTTCCAGGAAGGTCTTGACCGTATTACATGTCCAGATCACTTCGCCAAATGATTTCAGTTATTTCAAACCATCTTACAGCTTATAACAGCAAAAGAACCAAAACCCACAACAACTCTGACCAAGCAAATGAATATAGTAAACAATATGATAATATATATATATATTTCTGTGTTTCTGCCACAAAATTACGTTTTACTATGTATGGAAAGCATACTCTATTTCTCCCACTCTCTCTTAACTGTTTTGTTCAGCAAAATCATATGATTACTTACTTTTGATATTTTGTTATCATTGCCTCATTGCTATTATATATATATATTACCAAAATAATCATTAGTGACAGACTTAAGGTTGACCCTGTTTCATCAATTTATACTGGACATGAAAATCCTGGTTTATTTCTTTTAAATAGGTATTATACATCTATTATAAATCTTCCTAAATATTAATCTTCTGTTGACATGTTGTTCTTTCCTAGCTAGTAATGTGCTTCATTAGCTTAATGTGCTTAATTAGCTTAAAACGTCCAGAGATCTAGAGATCAGTAAAAAATTAAATAATAATAATAACGATATAATATGTATAGCACACACTAGCTGGACAAGCTAAGGCTAGAATGACTGAATATTTCACATGTTGTGTAGGAAATTTTTCCACCCTGTTACATGACATTTTTACACTGATGTGTGTAACAGGGTGGACAAATTTCCTACAAAACATGTGAAATATTCAGTCATACTAGCCTTAGCTTAGACTAGTGTATGCTATACTATACATACTATATCGTTATTATTATTATTTTTTACTGATCTGTAGATCAATACATAAACTATCAAAGCAGTAAAATATCATTTTAAATAATTTTTGCATAACCTATTCATAAGATAATAATGGTTTGAAACCAAACTATTTTTTTGTAGTGTTTCAGTCTTTGCTTCTGACTGGAGAAAGTCATCTCTTATGTATATCTGGCCAGCACGTCACCTCAAACCAGAAGTGCTATTTATATCTGAAATGACACTGGAAGGAGTTTTTTTTCTCTCTCAATAAAACAAGCCTTTCTGCATCATTATGTCATGGTAGGTGCGGGGAAGACAGAAGAAGACGGGTATCGTTCCAACACAAAGTTTAATGAGAATAATTCTAACAACAGATTGATATACAGGCAGGGCAACACACACTAAACATAACGGTGACCGGACAATGAGTGACTGAGAAGAAACAACTTAAATACACAGCGATAATGGAATGATAATGAACAGGTGTGATGATTAGATGTGTGTCCATGACAACTGATGACTGACAGGAAACTAAAACAAATAAACACGTGACTAATGAAAACAAACTGAAAGTCCATGAAAGCAAACTAACTCAACATAACTGTGACACATTAAACATTTCTTTTTCTTTTTTTAGACAACATGAAGGGTTGCTATTTTATCCCCAGGGATATCCTCAGACTCCATCTGTCGGAGCACCTATTGTGAGGAACATAAATGGCCTGAGCACTGTCGGAATAACACGAGGCATTCACTCATCATCTATGGGTTTCTTTTACATGTCAGAATGATGCAAAACAACACTGGGCTTGCCTGTGATGGCATTGTACCTTATGCTATTCAGTGTTTGAAATTTCTGATTCATTACTCCTAGCCTAATCTATTGAATGTTTGTGACTTGAGATGCCAGGTTGTCAAGTTTCTTGGTGGCCTGTCAATTTCAGTGATGAAAAATGTCTATCAAGTGGGAATTGCTATTGATGTAAATCCTTCAGCCTGTGTAACAGAGTAAGCATCTGTTTGTAATTTTCAATTCTCGAAATGTAAAAACCAATTTTCCAATCTTACAGTTTGGAGGTTTTATCAGTTTTGTTGGCATAAAATTGAAGAAGAAAATCCCCTGATGTCCTACAAATGCTCATTTTGAATCAAAATAAATCAAACATAGCACTCCGAACAGGTGGTGTGCTCGTACGTCATTGGTGATTACAGTGCGTTTAACTTAAGCAACTTTGTTGAGCAAACTTCCAAATAAGGCCTTACTCATGAGAAAAAATAGTAACCAAATGTGACTTTCTTCATCATTTTGAGTCATTCTAGACTCTAAAACCGCAATTAATGAAAAAAAAAAAGAGTCTCTGCTTGCTTATTGTATAATTGTTCATTTCAAAAAAGCAATTAATTGGTGGCCATAATAAAGCTATATATATATATATATATACTGTATATATATATATATATATATATATATATATATATAATATTTAACAATATATTTACAGTTTTAGCATATTTAGCATATTCAACCCAAAAGTCTACTGTAATTTATTTGATATGCAAACTTCTGAGGCCTCTAAATTTTCAATATGATCAAAACTTTGCTGAAAAACCTGTTGTACACAATCTACTACTTACTTTCTGTAGTCTGATTGATAAATTATAATTTTTTTTGCTAATAAATCATACTTTCAGTATAGTTTCTAATGACATCCCAGGTTGTGGTTCACATGTCTTTCTGCTGTGAAAGTTTTCTGATTTATATAAAGCAAACAAAAGAGTAATTTTTATATTGTTAGTAATGTAAATATATTGTGAATTTTTGTTTAAGAAAAATTATGTTAAAATGTGAATATCAAATAAGATACATCAGGCTTTTGAGGAACATTTATTTATTCATCTCCCAATCATCATTGTATTACATTGCATCATACTAAGCATTTTAAATATCTTACTAAGACATAATATAAGGATAAATAGAGTGAAAACTGATATTAATATGCATTTTTTCTAAGTAATCTATTATACTGTTATAAAGACCTTATTGATTTATACTGTATATATATATATATATATATATATATATAATATTTAACAATATATTTACAGTTTTAGCATATTTTTTGAAAAATTATGTTAAAATATGAGTATCAAATATTATATTCAGGCTTTTGAGGAATATTTGATCTCTCAATCATCACTGTATTGCATTGCATTATGTTTTGCCCCCCCAAAATAAAAATTACAGAGCTTTAATCATAAAACTAGGCATTTAAATATCATCTTACTAAGACATATTATTGTGGGAAATAGAGTGAAAACTGACATTTATATGCAATTTATGTAAGTAGTCTATTATACTGTTATAAAGATCTTATCGATGTATAAGCTATTAGAATTTTAAGTAATATCAAATCATTTTAAATATTAGCAACAGGCCTCTGAATAAAATGGACTTGTTTCTTTACTCCTCAAGTATGAGCTCCATATTATTCTATATCATACTACATGAGCCACAAAAGTATCTAATATTGTTAGTTATGTGCTCTTTTTTTATTTAGATTTTTTATTATTTTAGTTTGATAAACTGTTCCATTTAAAATAAATAAATAAATAAAAGTTTCTAGGAGCTATACCTAGTAGTAGCAAAGAAGAGATGATCATTTTACGCACATCATTACTTCGTATTGATGATTGAACTGAAGCAGCTAGAAATCTGTTACACATGACTCAATTTGTTTGAATTTTGTAACAAAGTTGACATAATTTGGAAGCTGAGACTGCTCATTGAGTGCATTACAAATGTAGTGGCTGATGCAATCTTTCCAGTGAGCTGAGACGGTGACATCCAGCTACTGACCAGATCTTCATCGATTCTGACACGTTTGTGAGGAAAATGATATCTCAAGATCACGCCAGAGGGATGGCTAGATAATTCATTGATTGAGATGACCTTGGTCGCAACCTCTTGAAAGTGCATGTGTTTTTACAAAACAAGCCAAGGCTATATCGATCCGATCGGCACAGGGGAGTTTCCTCTCAGAGATTTGCAAAAGATAGCTAGTCCATGAAAAGAAAGTGCAAGCAACTGGCTTGAAGTTCATTATTTTCTGCAAGATGATAATTGAGACAAGGCCTGAAATAACCAAACCATGAGCTGAATAAAAATAACATTGTGCATTCAGAACAGCCTGTTTGTGCCCAGGGACAAATTTTTTTGTTTGGAAGAATGGACTAGTACTAAAGTGACAAGACTATCAATTGACCACTAATGGTCTGTTACTAAAGGTCAAACGCTATGAACTTTCCTGTTCACTAGAATCTCTGTATGTGCAATGTGATATCACGAATAATCAAATATATTTGTATATAACTTAAAGGTGCCATAGAATGCATTGATACAATGTTTTAAATTGTTCTCTGATGTCCCCAGAGTGTGTATGTGAAGTTTTATTTCAAAATACCCCACTGATAATTTTTTATAGCTTGTTGAAAATGTTACTGACCTCACATTGCTTTCAAATGCAATTTTTAACTACCACATTCCTATGTACGATCATTCTGGTAGCACTTGAAGGCAACATTAGTGAAAACAGGCAGAGACAATGGTAGCTTTAGCAACATTAGCCTTACAGAGAGCCAAGAAGCTCTTTTGGAAAACAAAATATGAGGTGTGATGCTTACTTTGTCTGGAGTCTGGACATTTGCGCACGAAGCGTTGGTATCGATCCCTCTTTCAGAAGCAATCTTTGCACAACTCCAGCGCTGAACTGACCCTCGTTTGTGAATATTGTCACTTACTTTTGTCTATTTTTGCCTCGCCAAAACGAAGTAGAATTAATGCAACTCCCAAGAACACAGTGATGTTTCCTTCATGATATGAATTAGCGTTATGCGTCAGTTGAGTGAATGATTTGTAATAACTCATTCACTGATTGAATCAGAACAAATTGTTTGAGTGACTCACTTATAAGTCAGTCATTTGTTGAATGAACAAAACATTAAAAAAAAAGACAATGCATATTAATTAACATGAGGTCCATCACACAATAAATGCACCGCATTTAGCCATACAGGCCAATTGAAGTTTATTGAAGTCATTTCATTCATTTTAGTTAAATTAATGTGTTTTTCCCCCGTAGTCAAATTACTCGAACATGTCTACATACTGTATGTCCATCTTTGATAATATTCGTAATTTGGACATCATTATCATGCCAAAAATAAATTATGTGAAACAGAAATGGTTTTACTATTAGACAGAGTCTGGTCCAAATGTTTAATTATTTTGTCATGTGACAGCTGTTTCTTTACAGGACACAAAAGAAATCAACCATTCATACATGAACTAAAGGGTTTGCGCATGCGCAGTTATGACAAAATGGAAGAACGTCTCTGGTTACGTATGTAACCATGGTTGCAGAGAGGGAACGAGATGCTGCGTCCTCTAGCGGACACTATGGAGATTGCCGCCAGCAGGACCGGTGTCTGAAGCACGTGTGAAATAACTCCAATCCTATTGGTCCACATAGCAGATGACGTCACAGGCGGGCACCCGGAAGTATAAGAGGGCGCCTATAGAACATGTCACCAACTTAGTTGTCTGAAGGAGATGTGAAACAGGCAGGCCGAAGGCATGGCGAAGGGACACAGCGTCTCTCACATTCCCCTTCTAGGGAACTCTCACTGCATCCTCTAGCGGACACTATGGGGAATGAAATGCCAACTATGCCATGCCGCGGCACATTCCTGTCCACCTGGTGAGGAGCACCAAAAAAAAGTGACAGATATACACCTAACCTTTCCTCAGAAAGAGGCCAAGCCACTGACTCCAGAGAAACACTATTTAAAAACCCTAGTAAGGGGAGTAGTCACTGAGCTATAAAACAGCTATACTCAGATAGCTATCTGCCAAAGGTCCTAACTGAGGATTGCCAAGATCACAGAGAGTGGGCTATCTACTTAAAACCCTAACAGGGTAGATAGCACAGTCTAGGCAAGGGGCTCAAGAAGATCATTACTTAAATACCCTAATAAGGGGAGTACTCACCGAGCTGGAACACAGCTATCCTTGAATAGCAGTTTCCTCAGGCATGGCTGAAGGTTGCCCAGACCACGGAAAGTGGGCTATCTACTTAAAACCCCAACAGGGGAGATAACACAATCCAGGCAAGAGGCTCAAAGACCGCTACTTAAAACCCTGACAAGGAGGCAGTACTGAGCTGAAACACGGCTGTCCTTGGATAGCTTTCTTCCAAGGCAAGGACTCAGCACCTACTTGAGGGGGCTTGTGCCAAGAGGAACCCAACCTAGTCATAGAAGCCAGGCTGGAACACAGCTTCCCTCAGACTGCTATATTCCAGAGCCAAGTAAGTTTGAGCTGGAGCATAACTATCAGCAGACAGCTCTGAGCAGGGGCTGTCCACTTAAAAGCCCTGAGGAGTGGGAACAATCTACTCAGCCCAAACTTAATATGCTGGATTCAGAGGGACCGCCCACTTAAAAATACCCTGAGACCCGGGGAGGCAGTCCTCTCCTAAACCCTTCCGGCTTAACACAGAAAGGGACATTCCCCAAAATCAAGCTAGGAATACAACTGTCCTCAGACAACTATGTTCCAAAAGCAATGGGCCATCCACTTGAAAAACCCTAACAAAGGGGGGAAAGCCCATACTTAGCATGCGGGATTCAGGGGGACCGCCTTCTTGGAAGATACCCAGGGGAGGTCGCCCAACCTTACTACCCAGGAGAAAATGCTCTGGAGGGGGAGCGAGGTATCATCTTCTGTGCTCGACTCCCGAAAGGAGGAGGAGCAGGAGAGTGCTGATCCCTGTGGGCCTGACCCCTCAGAGTTAAAGAAGACCTAAACTGGCTAAGAATGAACCTCTGAAAGCCGCCAACCACACCTTCCTGAACTTATAGACCACCACCTCGACGGATATGTCAAAGGAGCCCGGAAGGTCAATCTAACTACAGAGGCAATATCATGACCATCATAGCCACCAACGCTCTCAAGCATTTGCAGCAGAAAACCGCACCACACCTTTCCGGGGCCACAGCCTCTCTAAATCAATCCATTAGAGAATGAAGACCGAGTTCCCTAGAAGGAGAACCACTCTGTAGGACAGCATTGCTGATTAATAATCTGGAATACGTAGGCTAATACAAAAGGTAGAAACTCCAAGGGCTGTTGGACTAAATAGCAGCACTCTTGGTCAATCAAATTTAAGGACAAATAGAATTATATATTAGTTATATATTTGACATCTGCAATTTTGTTTGCTGTCAGATTTTCTCTCTTGATGTTAGCTTTTGTCAATAAGGAGTAACTACAGGCATAAAGACTAGGCTATAACAATAATATCTAGGCTCACATTGGTCCATCTATTTTGAAATTGGCTAGGTTTCCTAGTCAGCATCATTCTGGACGCCAGATCAAAGTACATCAAATGAAAGCACTAATTACAACTGAGTTCACCATGAAATACAGCATGAATCAAGCAGTGTTAATTCCCCTCATACACTGGTGAAAAAAATGGTGTAGAATCTATTTTTACTCAGAAATTGCTAAATTTCACAAACGGTTCCAAATAATACATTGAATTAAATGTGAAATTTGGAAGTAGAAAAACTGAAATAGAATTTTATTGTAAAACGTACTCCAGTAATCGTTTTATTTAATAATTTGAAAAATCACTTTTTATAAACATTATATTTGTACATTTACATGTTGTGACGAGTGGGGGCGGGGCCGAGAGCTGTGGGACTCGAGACCGGTGAGT
>NW_015640043.1:666029-678509 GCF_001515625.1 Sinocyclocheilus rhinocerous
ACTCCACCGGCCTCGCTCCGTTCCCATGGCTCTCGGCCCCGCCCCCACTCGTCACACATGTATACACTTAATATAAATTATATGACTTGCAAGTTTTTGCACTTAAATGACGTGCTGAGTTTATGAATTTATTATTATTAATATTAATATTATTATATATATATATATTCATTTTTATTAGTAAAATAAATGAATAAATTCCTTGTTTACAAAAATATTTGTTTATGCATTGCGGTATAAGGCTTTATTTGTGCAATGTAACTGTTATTCAGCAAAATTTCAAAGCAAGAGTCCCTTTCAAGAATCACTTTCTTTGCATTTTGGTTTCAGGCGCTAACTCATGCTCTGAGAAATGCGGAAAAAGCACACTCTCTTCTCTTTCTTTAGCTATATGCAGCCCAATGCACATAGACATTTTGGGGAGGGAACAGAATAGTTATCCCTTGTGTCTACTAGAAACAGAGTGATGTGATATGAATAACAAAGCAGCAACGCTATCTTTTTATCTCCTGCTGTGAGACGCACAGACCTGGTAGATCAGGATTATATCATAGCTGTGGGCCATCGCTGCTGAGTTTGCACAATCCTATAAGAAGTTTGTTTTAGTCTACTATTACCAGCTACCTCCTTAAAGTCATGAGCTCTGTTCCAGAATCTAATGAGCTGCCTCTGTAGGCAGCATTTTGACACAAAGGCTGTTTCAAAAGATGGGCAATTGAATTATGCTGCCTCCTAAGATACCTTATATCAGTCACATTAAAGGGAGCTCACATGTATTCTTTGTGGAGAAGGTAATCCCACAATGCACTGTGATGAACTCTGGATATAGGTTCAGAATGGAAAAGTATTTTAAGAATTATTGAATACTGTATAGTATAAACTGTATATGGCCTACTGTTTTTTATTTATTTATTTATTTGTTTGTTTGTTTTTTGTATGTTTGTTTGTTTGTTTGTAAGTGAAATAGTATATAGGCATTATTCCACAATTCACATTTCAAAAGTAGTATGCTACACTATGTAACCTCATCACATTGCATGTTTAATTCACTGAGGGTATCCAGGTATCATTTTGGAAATTAAAATGGCTATTTTCCATTTTTAATAATTTTTTGACAGTCCAATCAAATAACGAACCAACAAAGATATGTTAAAAATCATGGTTTATAATGCTTTATTCATTCATCATACCAGAAAAGGAATTTCCAAACATATTTATATATTTCACATACCATTCAAAACTTTGGGGACAGTAAATGTTTCTAATAAGAATTATATAGTTTTTTTATTTTTCAAGAATTATTAAATTATTACAAATGTAAAATTGTATTTTATTCAGCAAGGGCACATCAATTTGATCAAATGTGACTGTAAATAAATTTATTATATTACAAAATATTTCATTTTTTCTTTTAAATACATGCTGTTTGTTTGAACTTTCTATTCATCAAAAAATCCTTAAATGTATCACAAAAATATTAAGCAGCAAAAACAGTTTTTAATATTGATAATAATAACCATTATTAATAATCAGAGCACTAATAATAATTGAGCAGCAAATCACCATATTATAATTGCTGAAAATGTAGCTTTACCCTCACATAAATAAATTACATTTTAAAATATATTAAAATGGAAATCAGTTACTTTTAATTTTAATAATATTTTGCAATATTACAGTTTTTTTTTTTTTTTGTATTTTGTATTTTTGATTAAATAAATGCAGGGGAGTATGAGAGACCTCTTATAAAACCCTTAAAAAATCTTATTCCAAACTTTTGAATGCTAGTGCTGCTAGCTGCTAATGAAAAATGATAATTAAAAAAATAATAATAATAAATAAATAAATAACATTGGCTATATTATACCCAAAAGATGCTGGGTTTGCATGTGGTCCATTACTGTGATGATTATTTCAAGAGGTTGCATAAGACGCAAAGCCAAGAAGTGCCAATGAGAACTGAATGCCAATGATCATGTACTGAAAAGACAAACAAATTTGATGGTTGGTTGGAGCCTTTGTATTTTTCCCCACAATTTAATCAAGGTGCATTTTTAAAAAGGCTTGTTTTTTTAAAGGTTAATGGAGAAAGATGTTCCTTGCAGCCAGATGGTATAGTTACGACCATGGAGGGACTATCAGGGCCATGCTAACCACTCAGGCCTTGACCCATTGGTGCCATCCAAGTTAAGACAGGGAGGTTGTGATCTATACTTTGTTCGCACACGTAAAGGCAAAAGCAGGTGTGCACTGAGGGCCTGCTACAGTAAACACAAAGGCCTTGTGGTGTCTGCAGCACAGACTCTTTTATACCTTTTAAGGTTGCACAGCAAATATTCTGAGCCAACTTTGTCCTTGCAGTCAGTGCACACATTATACCAAAGTATCTTCCTTAGTGTTCAACAGTAGAAAAAATGTAATGACTGAGTAAAAGTTAACAGAATTTAAATTTGGAGGGTCTTTTTAACCCTCATGTTGTGCTTCAGACTTTTTGATCTAGAGAGGATTTTTTTTTTCATGAAAATGCAAATTAATGTTATCACATTGGACTGACTTTGCTCAGCCTCCTCAGCCTCCAATATATATATTTTTAAAAAAATTGTACTTTTTTGGGATTTTTTCCCATCTTGTTACACTTGTGGTGTTCTCAGTCAAAAATGACCAGCAAACAAAAAAATTGCTTATAAATTTCTTGTTATGCAATATTATTACCAAATATTGGATTTAGTCTTTTTATCAACTTGTTTTCTTTCAATTAGCACAAGTTTTGTATTTCTCTTTTAAACTGATTGATTGTATGCTCAATTGATCTGAGTTTATGCACTTATGCGCAACTATCCACAAATAATGCTTTTATTCACTCAAAAATAAAGGTGCATAAGTTCAGATCAATGAGGCTTATGAGCAATCGATTCAAAATCATAATACAAAACCTGTGCTAACTGAAAGAAAACATGAAAATAAATAAATAATCCAAGATTTGGAGATAATATAGCATAATGAGAGATTCACAGGCAATTTTGCTGGTCATTTTTGACCAGGAACACCAAATTAGGTAAAGGATTTTCAGCACAGCACAAGGGTTAAATTAAAAAGGGTTTGATTATGTAATAGCAGACCTTTCCTAAACAAGCTACATGATTTGAGATGTCAGACATGTCAATGGTGTGGCCAAAAATCTAATACTTAATGTAAGATATTTTTTCAAATCCCCAAGTGCTCGCCTTAGCAAAAACCACTAATGAGCAAAACAAGTGTACCTTAAGCCATTATTACTGGCAGACAGATCATGCTACACTACATAAATACGTCAAATGAAAGATCATGACATAAGAATGTGGCATGATAAGACCATCTTGTCCTTATGTTCCTAATTAACTCATTAAATAAAACAGCATCTCACTAAACGCATCTGTCACAATGCAATCACAGTGATTACAGAAAACCAAGTTTAGATAAGCACAAAGCAACAATTTGAAACATTTCCCTTTAGGTGTTCCTATCAGCAGAGAACTGATTGCTGATCTATACTGCTGTATGGTGCATTAGTGCATACTGACATTGATGCAACTGAACAATACATGTGGATGTTAGGCATTGTTTGCCAAAAGCTGTGCATGTGATAAACAACAGATGGCCATGTTTGTATGCAGTCGTGCCTCACTTGTTTTATTTACCATTGAACACACCCCCGATCATCAGGCTTTGCTTCCATGAAGTATTTATTCTCTCCTGAATGGTAGAGATGCACAACAAATTGTCCTCTAAAGACAGGGAGTTGGCATGTGGCGGTTCGAATGACATCCTGTTTATCTGTCTGCATTGCGAGTGTGAAGCTCAGTGCTTGGTAGAGGGACAGAACTGCTGTGATAAGCTGTTGAGGATGAAAGCGATTGGATGGTGCAGGTTTGGAATAGCTATCAAAAATCGCATGGCATGGTTCGACAAGCCAGGATTTTACTGTACTGATATACCGTATTTCATATCGAAACAGGATGTTGTGGTGAGATATATTGACGTACCGACATGCCTCTGAGTGCTGGATGAGTCGTCAATATTTTTTATTTGTTTTGCTGGAAAAGAAAGAGTGCAAGTTTTAAATGTGTCTGAACCAAAATAACCATATAAATTAATTAAAATAAGTGAACGTTAAGGAGATAAAATGTATAAAAATACACTCATGAACTTACAAAGATGGTGGGATTCAATATATAGCTAAAGAATAGAATGTCAGAGACTTGAATTTGGGCTCTCGGGCCAGTTAGTAACCACCTAGCAACCGCCCATAACACCATAGTAACTGCATAGCAATGTACTAAAAGCTACTGTGAACACATCTCATAGTAACATGGTTAAATCTACACTAAACATTAGCAACCTCATAGTAACACGCTAAAATCTACACTAAACATTAGCAACCTTATAGTAACATGCTAAAATCTACTACGAACATGTTAGCAACCTCATAGCAAAGAGCTAAAATCTACACTACGTTAGCAACCTCACAGTAACACATTTAAATCTACTCCTAACATGTTAGCAACCTCATAGCAAAGAGCTCAAATCCACACTACATTAGCAACCTCACAGTAACACGTTAAAATCTACTCCGAACATGTTTGCAACCTCACTGAACACGTTAGCAATGTCACAGAAATGTTAAAAATCACCACTGAACACACCACCTCATAGCAACATGCTAAAATCTACATTGAACACATTAGCAACCTCATAGTAATATGCTAAAATGCACTTCGAACACGTTAGCAAACTTGTAGTAATGTGTTAAAAATCTACACTGTACACGTTAGCAAAAATGACTATTTTGTTCTTCTCTTAAACTGTGTTTTTTGACTGGTAATAAGAGCTGGTCAAAACCCGCAGTTACATTTTTCATTCTTGTCATGTCTGTGATTGCAGGAGGGTCTCAGGAACAGCATCAGGCCGGATAATCTTTCAAAACCTTGCCCACTTCCTGCCAGACAAGAGGGTAACGATACCCAAAACAGTGGCAGAGAGGGAGACAAATTGGACAAACAGCTGGGCTTAAAGTTGCTTTGACAATCTGTATTGTATATAGCACTATATAAATAAAGATGAATTGACTTGACGTGTAGAATGTACTCCAATAATCTTTTATTTAGAACTTTGAAAATCATGTTTAGTGTACATTGATTATAACTTGAAAAATGATACTTACCTTATTGCAGTCACTCTCAACTAGTGGGTTGTGAAACAAACAAATAAATATGAATAAGTAAATGAATAAATAAATAAGAATGAACACAGGTGTGTTCTTATAAGGTCAAAGGCAACCAAATTTAAATAATTAAACAATCTGGTGTAGACACAATTTTCACTTTTCACTTTTTTGGAATTTGGAAAAAAAAAAAAATTATTTGTAATAATACAAGACTTTAATAGCTGGGATAGCAAAATAAATAAATGGAAATAAAATAAAATTGAAACAGAGTTAAACTGATTATCTCACTCTAGTTGATCATCTGCTTTATATTATAAGTGATTTTATACTCAACATTGTAGTGAATAAAAGCTCTTAAATGCTTAAAAACTGTTGGAATTCTTCATAAACCATTTTAGTTGCCATTTTTAGTGCTGTATTGATGTTCCTCCCACAGGTGTATGTTGTCTGTCGCTGTCTCTCTTCACAGTACAAATATTGATCACTGTCAACTCGTGGTCAATTTTCTCCATTTTACTCTTGTACTCCAGCCAGTCGCACTGTGTTTGTCAAAGGGAAGGATGCCATCCACCAAGCTGTGCACTGTGGAAACATCTGAAGTGCCAGAAATATTTATCAGCCTGTTTATTTTGGTTATCAATGCTTTTTTCTCCATATCTCATGAGTCTTAAATAACAACTGAGAGGCAGTAATTAGTGGGGAAAAGCTCTAAGGAGAGATAATTGGGTTTAGTAGACATAGTTACAAGGAAGTAGTTTAGTTGCAGGAATCTTCTGTCTGTCAAAGAGCCAATTAACGGCATCCAACTGGATCCGAAACATCCTTTGTAGAAACTGCTGCAAAGTCAGTGCATTTATATTTGGAAATACATTGAGGGAGGCATAGTGGACGTGAAAGTTTATTTTGATGGAAGTGTAAGAAATTATGTGGACAGTTAAGGCTTTTTAAAATGCTGTCTGCAACTCTTACTAGGCGCTCTCCTCTTCTCCTAGGATCTAGGGTAAGGAAAGTTGGACAGTCTTGAGCTGCTTACATAATAAAATAGGCTTTAAGGTTCAAGGAAGGCTTTACTGCATGGCAATAAATAACACATTTTGTATTGCCCTGGGAAAAAAGGACATTTGCTATTTTTGGAACATAGTACACCTGCTCAGATTCAGCTCATAAATTATATCAACTTGCCTGCTTGGCATTTTTATATGCTACACTCACCTGGAAATGTCTAGACTCACCTGAACAAAAAATACATGTATGACACAGATTCTTCTTCATATTACATGCTTAGTTTTACAAACTGTAGAATTAAATTACTTCATATTTATTTCTACTGCAGAACATAATTTTTTGTTTGTTTTTGTTTTTTTTTACACAGAATGTCGATGCTGCTCTTTTACAATAAAAGCAGTGACCACTGTCTAGCTTAAATAATAAATAAATAACATATTGTGAAACACAATATTCCAAGTGTGCTGAAACTATATGTTATGGGAGAAAAAAAAGTGCTGTTAGACATAAAAACCAATGCTGTTTTATGTTATTTACATTACATCAAGATGTGCCAAATTTGAACATGCACATATGCAAGTGAGATTTTAGAGGCTTTTTGATGTCTCTAATGCCTAATGAAAATGAATTGATAAAATCAGTTATAATAGAACATTTAAACAATCAACACTGAATTTCATTACTGATTACTGACAGGGTGCAACAGAGAAATTAAGCACAATAATGTTGACTAAAATATGTTTATGAAATATTTGTTGTACTTTAAATTTAGCTTTTAAACAATTAATTTAATAATTGACAGATAATCAACAAATTATCAATTATCAAAGTAATCATTAGTTACAGCCCTATAAAATGAAAGGTTCTTTATTGCCATTGATGGTTCCATGAAGAACATTTAACATCCATGGAATCTTTCCATTGTACAAAAGATTCTTAATAGTAGAAAAAGGTTCTCAAACTTTTTAAAATGTTCTTCACACTAAGAAAATAACTTTTCACTGAAAGGTTCTTTGGGAACCAAAGATGGTTCTTCTGTCGCATCACTATGAAAACCCCCTTTTGGAACCTTAATTTTTAAGAGTGTACTGTGAATTACATCCAAACACCCAAGAACCCTCCACATTTCAAAAACATTCCTTTATTATAAATAAATTATTTGTATAAAAAATTGAATTGGCATGCTTCAACCATGGCATTTGCACACTCACAACCCGAGGTTATAGACCAGAGTAGCCAATACAAGAGACAAATGCATTTTCCAATGCAGGTCTGACACTGTGGGACAAGAATGAAAAATTTTCACAACCACAAAATACTTACAATTAGAATAACATGTAACATGTTCGACTCCAATATTTGTTCTGTTTCTTTAAACTTAGTATTTTTTTCTCTTACCCTTTTGCCAGTGTCCCGTTTCATTGGCTGCCCACTAAATGGCAGCTTTTGTCTCCTTTTTTTGGATGGCTGCCTAGGCTTTCTTATAAAATATCCAGGAAAAAAAGTCCAAGAGTCCATCCTCTTGTCCACAAACAACACTGATGTCTCATGCTTGGATTTCAGTCATCGGATCCTGTTTTGTCGGAGTCAGCCAGATCCATGCCAAACCATTTTCAGGATGTGCACTCATATGGCATGATTGGTGTAGCTGACGTAGGTTGTTTTTGTGGACGGTGCTGAAAGAGTAAATAGCCAGTTAAAAAAAGACAGCTGTGTATCGGAAACAAGAAAACACAAAATCCCTGCAAGAGATGAGAGAATTGTGGTTGATTCAGTTTGATTCTGAGTGACCATCAGAATGAAATTCTCACTTCATTTCATGGATTGAAAATGATTTTTCTCTTGCTTTCATTTAAAAGTAGGAAGGAACAATTGAGAAAGTAATAACGTTCTTTTGTCATGTCTTTATCTTGTGGCTCTGGGGTGTGACACGTCATTCTCGAGAAGTCATTCTAAAAATATGATTCATGGCAATTAAATAAAATTAAAATGAACACATTTCAGACATTATTCATTCAATTTTTACACAAAGAAAATATGCACCTGTAACTTCTGGCACCGTTCACCCTCATGTTGTCACAAATCCATATGAATTTCTTTTTTCAAAAGAAGAATTTTTGAAGAATATCTCAGCCACTCTTGACAATATTATGAAAAAGTGAATGAGAACTATGGCTGTCAGGCTCTAAAATGATTTAAAAAAGCACAACAATTTGTACAAATGGCCCATATGACTCATAAACTATATTTCAAAGTCTTCTGACAACTTTGTGTGACGAAAACTTCATTGGCAAATTGTTCTTTTTAATCTTTTTCAATGCATTGTTTGAAGCAGTTCATGAAACCGTTCTGAATTATTCATTTATTTCATTCTGAATCAGTTTTTTTAATTCAACTCACTGATTTGGTCACAGCAGATAGCAGCTCATTAAAGAGGAAGATTTTCATTGACAAACGGCTTAAATTTCTGTTAATGTAAAAAGCTGTCATATGACTAGGACTGTACTAGTAATATGGACAACGTTTATGGTGCATTTTTGAAGCTTGAAATCTCCGGCTCCCATTCAATGAAACTGCATGAAATGAGAGCACATTATGCAAAATTTCTCCTTTGTGTTTCACACAAGAAAGAAAGTTCAGGGTTTTTGAACAATATCAGGTTGATTTTTGGTCATTTTTGGGTGAACTATTCGTCAGCCAATAATCTCTTAGGCACAGTTCACCCCAAAATGAAAATCCTGTCATCGTTTATTTACCCTGAAGTTGTTCCAAACCAAACAGTTGATGGTAGCCACTGATTTAGATAGTATTTTTTTCCGTCAACTGTTTGGTTACCCACATTCTTCAAAATATCTTCTTTTGTGTTCAGCAGAAGAAAGAAATTCAAACAGATCTGGAATTTCTTCAGGGTGAATAAATGATAACAGAATTTTCATTTTTGTGGGCGAAGTCCAGTGACCAACAGAAAGCTGCTTATTTTGAAAGTTCATACATTGCAACACTATCAACAACAAACAATGGACCTTTTTTTTTGCCTGCAAAATTTTGCTAATGTGACTTACTAATGCAGCATTTACAGTACACAAATTAAACATACTGAGAGAAACACCAAAACGTGTTTGTCCTCCAAATGGGATTCTCTGCTTATTTATTACATGGCACATTTGACTCTCATTATGAACTGGCCCCAGTGTTAGAGCCCTTTAGCAGAAGGGTCACGGCACATTAGTGAGGGTCTGAACATTTGCATTACCTTTTACACAGTGCTGTGGACCTGCGCATGCTGCCCTTGCCCCGGTTAATGATCCCTCATGTAAAAATTAACACCACACTGGCTGCTGAAATACAGTCTGTTGCCATGAGCTTGCAGTCAGTAATTCAGATTCCCTCGGACATAATTTTATATGAGATGTGAATGTGAAACAAGCCATAAATGTTCCATCTAGTGTTAGCGTCAGACAACGCAGGCGGCATAGCTAATGAATTAGCAATGAAACTCAAGTGAATGCATCCTTATCTGCTCTATTTCCTCACAATACAAAGCTTCAGATGGCAAGATAAATACCAAAGAGAGTAAGCAATGCAAACATTGTAGAACGATTAAAGTTATCAGTTCATTAGCACAAAGATCATGCACAGCTTAGCCACCATTAAAGGAATAGTTCACCCAAAAAAATGAATTTTTTTGGTCAAAATAGTATGTTTACTTTGTTAAATATATATGTGGGTCAATGACATATAAGAGAAAAGAAAAAAAATCTACTTTAAAATTAAACTTGCATTTATGTTGGTTTAAAAAATATTATAACATTTTCAAAAAAAAAAATTACATTTAAATGACTCTAAAAATATCATATAGTGCAACCATCTAAGTAATAACATATTTAGAGCTTAAATATAAGTGTGTACAAATATTTTCTACTGACAAGATGCGCGTTAAATATCGCATGCGATTTATCGTGCAGCCCTAACACACACACAGCAGTGAACACACACACACACACCGTGAACACACACCCGGAGAAGTGGTCAGCCATATTGCTGCGGCGCCCGGGGAGCAGTTGAGAGTTTGCTGCCTTGCTCAAGGGTGTCACCTCAGTCGTGGTACTGAAGGTGGAAGAGAGCGCTGGTTATTCACTCCCCCCACCTACAATCCCTGCTGGTACTAAGTCGCAACCATCTAAGTAATAACATATTTAGAGCTTAAATATAAGTGTGTACAAATATTTTCATAAACATTTTTTGTAAATAAAATATTTTAAAATAAAAAGTATTTTTTTTACAAATTAAAATTACATTTATATTTTAAATTTCAATTTTGTATTTTAAATTAACAATATATAATTTATAAAACTAAATGTATATCTGAGACAGTGGTTCACAAATGATTTCTTAAAATGATTTAGAATAAGATTGAGGGAAAAAAACAAAAAAAACAAGTAAAAATCAACATTTTTTATTCTTCTTTGAATAACCTGGGTTCCCACAGTCCTGGACAAGTCATGTAAATTTACAAAATCTTAAAACTCATGCCAAGCTCTAAAATATTTTACCAGGTAGAAATTATGAGTGAAAATTACTATATATTATTTATTTATTAAGAAAAAAATCCTTATCCAGTCAATTATGAATGATTAAAGTCATGTAAAGTCATTCATTAAAGTGGAAACCTTAACGTGGAACATTCAGCTCATCTGGAATCGTGAAATTTAATTTCCATAAACTAAGAGTGTTGGATCTTTCAATATCTTGTGGACAATGGAGGGCCTGGAGTCAAAGAGGTTGAGAACCACTGATAATAAAATATTAAGCCAAACTACTTAAGGTTTTCTTTTCAAGAATTTCTTTCTTTTAATGAGGCTTTTTTCTATCTTTATGATATCTTAATGAGTTTTATAACCATGAATTCTGACTTTATGCCCCCACCCCAAAATATCAAAATGAATTTTAATACAGAAATTAAAATACATGAATTGCATTTTTAATCTACTTTTAAACAAAGAAAAAAATCAGCATCACGTCATTGACCCACGTGCCACATTAACATTAACAGTGTGCATGATAGAGAAGACGTCTGTACTCACTACTATTGTCCACACTCTCACAGAGTTCGGTTTTCACCTCTCCATTGGGCCGTTCACTGGCCAACTGGCTGAGCTTGTTTGTAACGGTGGCAGCGGTGACGATGGCCTTGAAGCTGCGCTTGCGTTTGGGCACGTTCTGTTCCGGGTGCAGGATAATGATGTAGACTTTGGGCATGTAGAGCATCCCCAGAGATACGGACGCACTCAGGCTCAGAGAGACGGTCAGTGTGGCCGTCTGAATGTACATCTGGAGAAGAGAAGAGGGTGATATCAATGGTTAGAGTATGGGTAAAATACTGAGCAAAATAGCGCTGCCCTATAGGCGACAAATGTTCTAATGTAACACACACACACACACACACACACATTTTCTTTCTTACGAAGGTCCCTGAGCTACTCTAAAGAAAAAAAATAGGTTTCTTAATCTTTCATCAAAGTGAAATAACTTTCTCCACCTCTGATGTGACTTTCTTCTTTTACTCATGTAACCAAGGCCACAGTAACTACTGTAGACTTCTTACATCTTTTTAAAGAAAACATGAGTGGTGCTTGTCCCTATTTGTCACTACTGCAAAACAAAATATTTTATTTGCTCATTGCTCTATGGTTGTTAGGCAATTGTTTTTAGTGTTAGTTTTTGTTTTTTTAGTGCTACATGGATAGTTTTAGGCCCAATCCCAATTCTACCCCTTAGCCGGTCCCCTTTCCCCTACCCCTCCGTTTGGCGCGTTCACGTGAAGGGGTAGGGGTGTCTCGATTCTCTTTTGGTCGGAGGGGTAGGGGTAAGGGCCAGATAGCCATTCAAACGAAGATTTTTCGGGACCACACTTCAAACGAAGGGGTATGAATTATCTCAGCGTAAACCGGCTTCAGCAGCAACATGGCTGCCCGAGCGAACAAAAAGACACATAAATGTCAGCATTTTTGGCATTAATAAAGATTTTTTTTAAAAAGTAATCATTTGTTTTATGTTACATTCAATCGTGAGTTCATATTTACGGTCATGTTACTCAAAAGACATGTTTGCAAAAAATCGCTAAAGTTTGCTAACGTCATATCATTACTGACTGCACGATAGTGCCACAACATAGGCTATTTTCATGTCTGATCAGGGCGATAACCACCATAGACATTGAGGGGGGCTAGTCCCCCCAATAATTAGAAATCGCTAAACCCTTTTCTCAAATA
>NW_015640043.1:678855-702575 GCF_001515625.1 Sinocyclocheilus rhinocerous
ATAACCACCATAGACATTGAGGAGGGCTAGTACCCCCAATAATTATAAATCACTAAACCCTTTTCTGAAATATTGCCAATTCGAGAGAGAGAGAGAGATGAAAGTTGTGTGCGTGCGCGTCTGTGCGTTTCTCTTTTTAGAGTGAGTTTATTTCAAAAACAGCGATTTTATCCTCTAGTTGCTGGAAAATATAACGAGCGATTCAGTATTTAAACTGTTATTAATAAAAGTCGTGGGGCAGCGTTGACAAGTTTCTTTGCTCCTGGATGTGTGAGCTGCGCAATCTCTGATATGTGTGTGTGTGTGTGCGTGCGTGTCAGTAAGCAGCGCATTAATATAGAACGGTAATTAAAGGCTCTAATGCACACCAGCACACCAGTATATGTGTGTGTATTGTAGGAGCTAGATGACGTATGATGACGGCATAGTAGTGGTGTCCCAATTCTTAGGGGAATATTTTCACCCCTACCCCTTGACACTCTGTTTCAAGGGACAAGGGGAAGGGGTAGGCGGAGGGGTAGGGGAAGGGGAAGGGGTATAAAATAGAATTGGGATTGGGCCTTAGTCAAAAGAGGCAACCCTCAGGTCCTGGGGCTGGATTCATTAAACATTATTGAGAATTACAATTATTCTTAACTGCTACTTTCTTCTTATTTCCTTACTAAGGAAAAACTAGCTTCTTAAAAAAATTAAGGCAAAACCTAAGAAGAATTCATATTCTTAAAAGGAATTGTATTAAAAATCATCATAAATAACTTTTTAAGGTATAATAACATGATGCAGAGTGCTGAATTCCCACCAAGCCATTTGCAACAAAAATATCTGAGAACTTCTTAAGAATTTGTCAAAGATTGCAGTTATGAACATTCTTACTAACTTCTTGGAATTCATTTTAATAATAACTTCCTTCTTAACAAGATTTTCATGAATCCAGCTGCTGATTTCTAGAACTGGATCAAGATCTTCCTTCAGTGTAAGTCTATGAGAATTTTGTTTTATTGTCCACCAGATTACAATAAGTTGTTAAATGGCACTGGCACACCTGTTCTCGACAAGCCACATAATGTATCATTCATGTTTGAAGCACTTGCACGGGAAGAGTTGTGCAACAAATTTGGGTAAGGGATTTGTTCTATGCTAATATAGCTAGGTACTTAGATAACAAGTGATGAATTATTGCTAATATTATTATGTTGGTAGATTATTAAGTTAGAATGTACCTCAAGATCAGGAGGTCTGACTACATTTTGGCGCACTCAAATCAATTCAAATCTGATTTCAATAATGCTAACGTTTACAAATTCACAAAACTTGAACCTAGGATGCAACCACACGCCCCGAGCAAGACAATTTAAAATGTCGATTCATCCTTGCCCATGTCTGAGAGTTTGATAAATGACTAACCTCGATAACAAATATATTACTGCTTTCCTTACCTTGGGTGCGAGTGATCAGTAAGCTAACGAGCAGTAAATGATAACATATGCCTGCTGTGGGTGAAGCAGATGATAAAGCTCTTCACGTTTATATTAAGAGAAATGGGGTGCTGAGATCGAATGAGTGCAGGTTTTTAGGTCAGGGAAGGAGAATCTAGAACACTTACTACTGCTTATATGAGACTGAAATCAAATTAACTGTATTGCTTAGTACTGACGTGGGCAAAGAGGTAAACATCAGCAGAGGATTTCATGTACTGTCTCTCCGAGACAACAGAGCGCTGCCATCCTGTCAAAGAAATTTGACTGCGCACAATGCTCGCTGAATCTCCCTTTGAATTGTAATTTATTTCAAGTCTACTCTTGTGACCCTGCTACCACTCTTTTGTGCAAGTTTCCATACTGCCAGACAGTAGAAGGAGTGACACTCACTGAAAAAGAAATCGGAGAACATACTGTAGCAGCTGTGGCAAAGGAATTCATGCATTTTAATTAAAGCAAGCAAAGGAGTTGTATATCCTTTAGCATTTCTTCTAAAGTGAAGTAAAAAGTGAAGTGACGTGTGGCCAAGTATGGCAACCCATACTCAGAATTTGTGCTCTGCATTTAACCCATCCAAGTGCACACACACTAGGGCTGCACGATAAATCGCATGCGATATTTAACGCGCATCTTGTCAGTAAAGCCGTTCTGTAATCAGCGGTAAATCTCCATCACCTGCGTGCTTTCACATTGAGCAGCATTAACTACACAGAGCCGTTGTTCACTGACGAGCTGCGCCAAACCACGTTCATATTCGTGCGATTTTTGGCGCAGCTCGTCAGAGAACAACGGCTCTGTGTAGTTAATGCTGCTCAATGTGAAAGCACGCAGGTGATGGAGATTTACCGCTGATTACAGAACGGCTTTACTGACAAGATGCGCGTTAAATATCGCATGCGATTTATCGTGCAGCCCTAACACACACACAGCAGTGAACACACACACACACACCGTGAACACACACCCGGAGAAGTGGTCAGCCATATTGCTGCGGCGCCCGGGGAGCAGTTGAGAGTTTGCTGCCTTGCTCAAGGGTGTCACCTCAGTCGTGGTACTGAAGGTGGAAGAGAGCGCTGGTTATTCACTCCCCCCACCTACAATCCCTGCTGGTACTAAGTCGTGAACCCACAACCTTCGGGTTAGTCCGATAGTCCGACTCTCTAACCATTAGGCCACAACCCCAAGAATCTAAAATGGTTATGTATTTTAGCTTGACCCTCTGCTGAAAAAAAACTAGGCTAGTCTGATGGCTGGTTTTAAAGGGGTTTTGGCAACTTTTCAGGTGTTCAGACTGGGAGACTATCTTGACGACCAGCTAAATCTGCTGAACACCAGCCAGACCAGCTTGGCCAAGCTGTGTGACCATCCTGAACCGGCTAAGACCAGCAAAGTAACTTTGGTTTAAGATGGCCTTTTCAACAGTGTCATCCATGTAAAATATAGTCTGATTCAAGCTAAAGAAGCTGATTTTGGGGGAACTAGCTGCCTGATGATGTTGTTTATGGCTGCTGAATGACTTGCTTTCAAAAAGACTTTGATATTTTTTCATGTGATGTCAAATGTCATATAACTATGGAGCCCCTAAGGGGACGTGGTGATAGAAAGAATATGAGACTGGAGGAAAAATTATATTTCAATGCTTTTGAGTTCACTTGCAAAAGTATTACATTCCCCCAAGAAACGTTGTTTCCTCACAAAAGCATCATCTCAGCTCATATTATTTCCATTAAAAAAGGTTTGTGAGCGAAATGCAACGTTTCTCAGAGGGACGCAAAGGTTTTGCAACAGAACCCAAAGTTTTTTGGGGTAGCGCACAAGGTTCTCGGAGGAATGGAAAAGTTCTTAGAGGAACACAACATTTTTGGGGAACACTCAAAAGCATTGAACACTGAGAACACTCAAAAGCATTGAAATATAATTTTTCCTTACATCTCATTATTTTCTCATTACCATGTCCCTTTAGGGGCTCCATATACTGTATATCACATCATACAGCGTGGCAGAAACAAACTGAGTGAGAAGATTCTAGAAGCTAAAAATGGTTCAGTTAAACATTTCCCTCTCTTTGTGTTTTCAGTTAGCCATTAGCAAGCTAACAGCTTGGCCTACCATTTTAGCATAGTGCTAGCTGCTTAAAAAAGCACCTATGATTAGTCTACTCTTTCTTAAGCCCAAAGAATACTTCAGCTTTGAAGTAAATGCTTAGCTACAGTAAGTCGCATAGCCTTATTATGAGCAATAAAAATGTTGCGTTTATCTTTCAACCCCCCTCACACAGTGTCTTGTCAATGTAGGTATCTGTTGTTCTTGCCATCTCCAGTAGTTTGTTGTTGTTGTTCCATCTCATCCATTTCATTTTTGACTAAGAATCAACAAGCAGTGTTGCCATCTTGGGCTTGACTCTTGAAAAAAAAAAAATACAGTCCTGTTTCTTACAATGTCTCACCTCCATCTGTAGACTACTAGTTTGTACTCTTCTGATCAAATCTGGAAGTTTGCTTTGCAATACTTCCCATGTTAGTGTACCACTAGGAAGAAACACTTTATCAAAGCATTCCTCATTTGTATGTCGCTGTGGATAAAAACACTTGCCAAATGAATAAATATAAATGTATTTTAGCTACACCCATTACCAACAGGTGCATAAAATCAAAGTCATGCAATCTCCACAGAAAAACATTAAAATAGAATGAATAGCTGCTTAATTTTATATCTGCAGCAAAATTAGCACAAATACATCAAGAATATACTGCATATCCTTATAGTGTACTGTATTCTGAAAAGCACTTGTGTATGTGTTTGTATATTTTGATATGCCTATTGTAATTCACAGCATCAGTCAGTAGCACCAAAACAGCAGGGATAAAAAAAGAAAACACACTCTCAAAAAGCCATACGAAGAAGTAAACTCCATTTAACTAAAGATCTTTGGGGAGCTTAAATGGTTTAAAAATCAATGCCACAGCATGTGAGCGGTGAACGAATAAACGCAACTAACAATATATAAACTGGAACTCATTCAAAATGTCCGTAAAACTGCAGATGACTCATCTAACTCTAATTATCCCCGGCAGGCATCCTTTCCTCATCTTTTCATCTGTTCCCCTCTATTCAACTGCACAAAACCAATTGGTATAGTTCCTTCACTCACTCCAGGACGTTTAACACAAGCAAACCCAATGCTAATGTATGATCAGTTCCCTTCAATGAGGAAATGCACAAGTATGCTGAAGATACGGGACCGTTAATGCAGAAAATAAGCAGAAATGAGGAGGCGCGCACAAGGTTCAAATTACACGCCATGCAGCTGTAAAGAAACTTTTCAGAGTTTTAATGAGCGAGGAGATGTGAATAAGAGAGACATGCCTCAATAAAATACTCATATCTGTGTCCTCATATTGCGGTTGCTCATTGCAATAATCTTTTTAACATCAGTGAGGGCGAAAGAAATAAGCCCGGGAGAGGTAAGGGAAACGGGAAATACGCTCGGCGGATTTCTTTCTTTTTGGACTCTCTTGTCATGCGGACGAATGAAAAAACGGTCTGATTTGAGGGAAACAATTTCCCCTTTTACGTAACTTTTAAATTAATACCACCCTGAGGGCCAGCCATTTACCACAACATTTGTTTTCATAGTGTTTGTTTCTCAAAATGAATGCTAGAGTGCTTTTATGTTAAATTCTGCGATTCCGCTAATCCCTTGTGTATGTGAAGCCACCTCGCAGAGTAAAAATAGCCTATCATAACTCACTTATGCTAATCTGACTGAGATATGATATCTGGCAGATGATAATTAAACGCTGGAAAAGCTGAGAGGAAGATTTTGACATGTTGTACTATATATAGGCTTAAAAGCTTGATATTTTGCTTATCTAAAACATTATGTAAAATCAGGCTAAATGATACTTCAGCTCAATGAAAAACACACCAGTTACACCCCACTCGTGATTTTTTTAAACTGTTACGCTTCTTGAAAAAGACAGTTGCTAACAAGTTGTTAAATGGGACTACAGGCGTTGTCGGAAACATTAAACGTCATCACGCCGAACAGATGATCAAATTATCCAATTTTCCAATTGTAGTATAATTAGTACAATTAATTGTAGAATAACCAGTTAATAGTTTCCTGCATTTTATATTGTTGTTCGACAAGACTCTGGGTCCGTACCATAAGGTGAACTCATATTACGATAATTCCATGTAAACACCACATTTACCGGCTTTACGTGGTCACGGTGAAAGTGAAACTTTAATTATGCATAGTGCTTAAGGCCACGTTAAAATGAAATGTTTACGCCCACATGAAGCAGTTAGAAAGCAGAAAGATTGAGGATTTTCTAGAAGCAAGGATAAAATACCATTTTGTGTAACCACCCTAACAAAATGATAGCTGAAATGTGGTACTTTATTAACTAAAATAAATGTTACCATATCCAAAAACTTGCTCCGTGGATTAAAAATCATCCACAGAGTAAATCCTTTTCACTAAACATGTTTCTAAAAATAAGTTTGAAAAAGTGGTCGGAAGCATGGTGGTGGTGACGTTGAAGGCAAGCGACTGTGGTGTAGTTCGTTTATAGCCTAAGTTTAGCTTTTTAGCCTGGTATTTAGGCTTCAAAATTCATAAAAGTTATATTATTTTGTAAAGATTATCTTGATGGACAAAACGTGTAAGTAACATGAACTATGGATGAACACAGAGCTTATTTTTTACAATCATCAAAAAACCTATGGAAAAATCCTATTGGCTTTTTATCAAGGGAACCAGTGTGATGCTAACAGCCGATTGGCCTACAAAGTGACGTCATAGTTCCACCACTCTATTAAATGAGTACGATGGCAAATGCCTTACATTTAATAGCCAGAAATATGCTGCATGCAAACAGAAACACAAACGCTTGACCAACGCATTGCGTTGCATAGCTGCGATGCTAACAAACCTGTGAAAAACGTGACTGTAGAAGAATGCTATAGCACCCCATGTGGCTAAGCTTGGTTTGCTGTTTGCAGTGTGTACTTGGATTATGTACTGCATTTGAACACATTTCCAGAACGCAACACGTGAAATTGAGCTTATATTGCTGGCAGATCTAATATAAAGTTTTGCACATTAAGGTATGGTCACAATAGCAAAATTTTGGTGAAATTTTACTGGCAAAAACATCAACTGTCTATTGTTAATAGTGTAGTTAATACTGTTGGTCAACTTGAACCTGTTGCGAAATTTTTCCTGATCGTGTGAATTCCAATTGAAATTGCCTGCATTTCACCTGCAAAACATTATTGAACAACAATGAATATGACTGCACCTTAAGGGTGAGGTGTTTTGAAAAAGTTCAATGCTCAACCATGTTTGTCATTCCTAAGGGGATGTTTACACTACACCATTTTCTAAAAACGTTGTATGCATTATAGCTGTTCGTTTATGTGACAATGGCATTTTGGGAGCCTTAAAACACAAACTTTTGAAAATAGGTTTCAAAGAGCAAATTTTTGAAAACTATGCAGTTATCGTCTTTGTGTACAAAAATACAAAAACACACATTTGTGAAAACAGTGACATCATGCACATGTGTATTACTATGCTCTATAGGTATACGCAAGTACTTGACAACCTAAACAAAAATGGCGGACTACAGGACTGCGTTTGTGCAAGCATAACACAGCATTTTTAGATGTATTTGTATTTTGATAATGTTGTCGTCTATGCGTAAAATGTTTCAAAAACACAAGAGAAAAAAAACCGTTGCCATTTTTAGTACATTGTTCTCGTGTACACGTACCCTAAGAATGTAACTTTTAAACCAAGCAGCTTTCAGTTGGTCAATGCGGAGAGAAATTTTTAACAATTGCGTGGTTCTTGCTGGATTTTGCCTGTGAAAATTTGCCGAACAGCAGTAATTATGACCACATCTTGATATTTAAGGCTTAATTGATATTTTAATTACCTTAACATGTAGTTTTTGCATGTTCCTCCTGTAAATAATGGGCCAGTTCTTGCCGCCTATATCACGCGTGACCTTCCCAACATGCATACTTCACATGAGAGTTTGTGAACTAAACTGAGCTGGACGAAGGCGAGCATTTGAAGTATATAATTTTTTTTTTTTTTTTCAGAAAATGACTGATCTAGAGAAGAACCTAAATTGTAGGCTGGGGTTGTGTGGATTATGTTAATGATGCTTAAATATAGATTTTGGACCATCAAAAATGGTCTACATTGAGCCCTGTTCACTGGAATGTTTCCCTCCAATTTCCAAAATATTAATTCCTCTTTGGCTAAAGAATGAAAGTCATACACATCTTTGATGGCTTAGGGGGGTGAGTAAATAATCAGGAAATTTTCATTTTGGGTTAACTATTCCTTTAAAGAAACCATCTAAATGTTAATAGGGTGAGGCGATTTGTGCATGCAATCACAATCACAAGATGCATTGAGTCTTGGTGGATAACCAAGGTTCAAGTCTGACCCATGATATGTTCTGAGCCAACTATAAACTTCAATTTCATACTGAAATATTGTACACTCTCTAGTGTCAAGGATGAGAAAAAAAGCAAATACCTAAAGGTTTAGCACTTTCTGCATACAAAACAAATACTACGGTGGATTTGAACCCGCTAACCACCTCTAGTCATTTTCAATAGTTTGGCACAATGGATTACAGACCATTGAGTTGATTGGCAGGTATTTTGTCTGCAAGGGAAACTATCCAAGGGATAATCCATTGTAATGAGCCTCATGCACGTCACATGCTGGGAACATTTTAAGTGGGAAAATGGCAGTTTGATCAATGTCAATGTGCTTCAAATCCCTTTTGGTAATTACTACCCTGAATCACTCCATGAGCTAATTCTGTGTTGCATGCACAATTGGATTCGATACCATGTCAGACTTTGCACAGGTGTGTTGCCTTCAAAAATGTCTCTGCTCAGCAGTAGATTTAGAACATTGTAGCAATGGTGTCAAAAATACAGGTTACTAAAGGTGTAAGGTTACTAAATGTTGTAAACACAAACACACAATCACAAAATGAAAGAATGCTAGGAAATGTCCTTTCGGCAGGGAAAATAAGATCAAACAAAATATATAAGGGATAACAAACAGTTAGCCAGTCATTATAGCAAAATAAACCAACAGCAGAGCCAGTCAAACCATTACGCTACACAGGCGATTGCTTAGGACACCATCTCTTGGGATTTATTCACTTTGATGAGAAAGTTCAATAGTTGAGAGGAGAAAGATTCTCGCGCAGTGCAGGGGTTTTAAACTGGAGTCGGGAGAAAATGCCTTTACCAAAAGTTTTTTTTTTTTTTTTTTTTTAGAACTGTCATAGTAAACTAAATATATGGAACTATAAAGAGTGAATGTGTGTGTGTTTATTTGTGTGTGTGTATATATATATATATATATATATATAAATATACATATACACACTATTTCAACTGATATATGTACAAATTTTAATTAAATTAAAAACATTTAATTAAAAAAATCTAATAGTGTGTAGAAAAATGTATGCAATGAATTTGTATTAAATTGTTTAAAAAAGACTTAATATAAAGTCATTATGTTCTAGACAATATTTTAATAATTTAATGCTTTTTTTACCATAACAACATAAATGTCAGTTATTTAATTTTGCATAATATAACACTTTCTCACACAGTATAAAGGGCGATCATCATATTACATTACAGGGTGAGAAGTCGTCATTTATCACCCTGAAGAGGATTTAATCATGTAAATCATGTTGTCGAGCTTCGAGATGAATTCTTAATAAGCATTGCTTTCAATCCTCAGTTTTTGCACAAATTGTCCTTTAACATAACATTTGGCATCAATATCTGACAGCAAATCTTTGTAGGCAGAAATCTCAACACATGTCACAGATATTAGACATGCAGAGAAGACTGTGTTTTTAATCCTGGCTTCTTTTGGCAGCATTAATGAGCACTGAACAGAAATACTTCCTGGTGCAGAAAGAACAGAGTGTTCAGCCTACAGTCTGCAGACCACCACTGAAGTCATCAACATTATAAGACCCACACTGGCCCGGACCGACAGAGGCAGCACACTCTATGTATGGCCCATTAACAGCAGCAGCACTATTCCTCTGGGTCATGTTTGATCATCTCCATATATCTGATAATGAGCATCTCTCAGATGAGTGCTTGTTTTTGATGCAAAGACCTAAAAGACTAACAAGCACTGTGTACTGATGGAGCAGCCAATGAGGAGATGATCTAGATGATCCTCATCTGTTCACTTCATCATGTTGCCACAACAATAAGAGAGAGGTATGCGACGATAGATAATGACAGTAATGACAATAGCAATATATATTATTATAAAATGCTGTATACAGATGCACCTGCACTGATTGAGGGATGATTCATATGAAGTTGTAATATAACCTAATGACTCTACTGAACAGAACTGGATGCGATATAACTGAAAACAACAAAATACTACATTATCTAGCATTGAAGGTGCATACATAATATAATCATTTAACACATACATTATGTGAACACAATTGATCACGATTAGGCCGAGAACATGAAAAAAGATGACTTAAAAGGCCACATAGAGACTCGTGAAATGTTTTTTCATTTGTTCATTTACATGAAAAGAAAAACTGATTCAAAAGAGAGAATTGGACTTTCAAAACTCTACATACAAGGACAGGTCTATAATATAATATAATATAATTATATGATATGATATTATATTATATTAATATAATAAAGACTAATAAAGTCAAATATAAAAAACCTATTAATATAAATAGTTTTGTTTTTTATTACTGCTTTTCAGCTTCTTACTCAAAAGCTTAACTACCGTCACACTACTGAAAAATGTAGTAAAGTTCATGGCATTGCTATGTTAATTTAAAAAAATTTTTTTTTTTTTAAGAAATTAATACTTTTATTCAGCAAGGGTGCATTAAAATGACAGTAAAGATATGTATTATGTTCCAATAGATTTATATTTAATATGGAAGACATTTGTTTGAAATTTCTATTCATCAAATATTTTTTTTTATAAGTAGCATATCTGTTATTATTTAACATTTATAATATCAAGCAATATTTCTTGAGAGAATAATTTCTGAAGCATCATGTGACACTGAATACTGAAGTAATGATGCTGAAAATTCAGCTTTGCATCACAGAAATAAATTACGTTGTAAAATATATTAAAGTATAGATAGAAAAAAGCTATTTTAAATTGTAATAACATTTCCAAATATTACTGCTTTTACTGTATTTTTTATTTTAAAAAATGCAGCCTTGGTGAGCAACAAGAGACTTCAAAAACATACAAAAAAACACTTTTGAACATTAGTGACTTACCCGCTCTGCAGATTGTGCGGTCCCAAAGAAGATGGGAATGAAGGCCAGCCAGATGATGCAGGTGGTGTACATGGTAAATCCAATGGGCTTGGCCTCATTGAAGGTCTCCGGCACTCCCCTGGTCTTGATTGCGTAAACAGTGCACGTGACCATCAAAAGGATGCTATAGCCCAGTGAGCAGATGAGTGACAGGTCTGAGATGTCACACTTGAGCACCCCGCGTGCGTTTTCAGGGTCCTGCGTGCGCTGCTCGCCGTAATCCACAACAGTGTGCGGCGGGTCAGCCACGAACCACACAAACACACCCATTAACTGAACTGAGATGAGGCTGAAGGTAATGACTAGCTGGGAGGCGGGGCTGATGAACCGCGGCGCTGCGACCGACCTCTTGCCCTGCTCAAAGATCCGATGGATGCGGTTGGTCTTGGTGAGCAAGGCGGCGTAGCTAAAACACATGCCCAAACCCAGAAAGATCCTGCGGAAGGAGCAGACGACCAATCCAGGTGCCGCTATCATGGGAAACGTGATGACGTAGCATAGGAAAATTCCCGTTAGCAGCACGTAACTCATTTCCCTGCCAGAGGCCCGTACGATTGGCGTGTCGTTGTGACGCACGAAAGTCACCACCACAAAGGTCGTGGCAAGAATTCCCAGGATGGCGATGAAGACGGGTGCTACAGCCCACGGCGAGTACCACTCCAGCTTAATGATGGGGATTGGCTGGCAGCCTGTTCGGTTTTGATCTGGTCGTTGCTCATACGGGCAAAGCTGGCACGTGAACTCGCTGGCCTGGTAATGGTAGCCCTCGCAGCGCTCGCAGTGCCAGCAGCACGGCACACCCTTCACAACCTTCTTCCGCTCGCCAGTCTGACAGGGCAGGCTGCATACAGACGCCGGCACAGATGAGTCCCCACTCGCCCACTGCATGGCATTCATCTGATGACAAACAACGTCAGAATTATTCTGGTAAATGTCAAAAAGTATTTGTTATTTTCAGATTCTGTCGAATTAACTTGTATAGTAAAAGTAAAAAAATAAAATAAAAAAACATTTAACAAAGGAACATATTATGAAGGTAACATTAATTGTTATTAAAAAGGTAAAGATGGAAAATTTGCCAACAGTAGTGAGAATGACTTGTTTGACAGAGAAAATAAAATCAAACTAAATCAGAACATAAGTCAAACTGTTAATTAATTTTACATTTTTTTAAATAAATATTTTTATTAAAAAAGATATAATATAATATACACTACTGTTAAAAAGCTTGTGGTTGTCATGATTATTTAATGTTTTAGAATATTTTCTTATGCTCAAAAATACAGTAAAAACAGTAATATTGTGAAATCATATTACATTTTAAAATAATTGTTTTCTATCTGAATATTTTTTCAAATGTAATTTATTCCTGTGCGGCAAAGCTGAATTTTCAGTCTTCAGTGTTACATGATCCTTCAGAAATCATTCTAATATGCTGATTTGATGCTCGAGAAATGTTTCTTATTTTTGTCAATGTTGAAAACAGTTACAGAAACTGATACATTTCTCTTCAGGATTCTTTGATGAATAGACAGTTCAAAAGAACAACATCGTTTTATATAATCTTTTTTTTAACATTGTAAATGTCACTTGTGATCAATTTACTGCATTTGTGCTCAATAAAAGTATTAATTTCTTTCGAACAAAAAAATCATACTGACCCCAAACTTTTAGACTGCTACTACAAACTACTTTAACAGTAGTATAAAGGCTGGAATATACTACATGACTTTTAAAATCGTAACTGATTTTAAAATGCTAGGCATCATACACTTACCGACTTTGTAAACAATCACATAGGAAAAACTGAGGATCACACACTACCAGACCTTAAAATCGTTTAAAATGTGCACCTTGTTGCTAGGAGATGTGTGACAAATGAAAACAATATGTGTTCTAAAAATATCAAACATGCTTGATATCCTCCGACTAGATACATTCATAGTCTGAAGAGTCTGTGACCATCATGCACTACCCGATTTTATGAAATCGGTCAACTCAAATCTGCAGACTGGCTCTGACTTTCGGCAACTAGCGTTAACTTCTCAAGACTGTAAATCAGGGCAAATCTGAGCAAAAAAATGTCTAGTGTATTCCAGCCTTAAATCATCAATGCCAGCACATACACAATTAATTTCACGTCTATGGAGCAAAAATTAATTACGAATTACAGGTGTTAATTCAACACCACTAATTGTACAATGTAATTGCCATAATCATTATGACAGTCATCTACACCATAATCATCATTATCAAAGCAAGTAACTATTTTACAGGCAGCCTCTAACATTTAAGTACACTTGAAAAGAAATGTAGATGAACTCCATACATTTAAATGCAGCTGATCCGTCCAGTGGCCGATGATTCTGTACTCAGCCGACCTGTTTGTTATCTGATACTGATAGATGTCGTAGCGTCCAGGGGCATCTCCATTTTCATTAAACACAACGAGGGTCTTGGCACTTCCTGTCCGAAGAGATGAAACAACATTATGATTGTCCTATCGTGTGCAAACCTGAATCAGACACTCTAGGCTACATAATCTCCCATGGCCAAGATGAATCCGTAAACACATCAGACAATGCTTAAGACATAAAAACATCAGTGTTTCTGCATAAAAAAACAGTCAACCAACAAGATGAATACATTACAATCAGTTATAAGCTAAACATGAAATCAGGGTCATATTCTGAACAAAATAATTTAGTGAACTGCTAACAAAAGCATGAGAGGATCATATTCATTTGTTACCTGTTATTATACAAAATCATTCCATTATGGAGCCCTGGTGAGTTTTCTCGGGCCTACAGGAGTCGTCTCAGATGAGCAATTTCAGCGGCATACAGAGCAGCTCGTGAGGAGGGAGAGTTTGTATCATATGAGGATCTCTCGAGATGGGGAATCATGCATTATTAAAACACCTGCATACAGTCAGCTGTGGAGTGGGCCTGGAGGATTCCACAGGAAATGCTGCTTGCTGCTACGACACCTCGAGCAACAAAATAATCAGATTACTCATTTAGAGTCGCACGCTCTGCACACACAATATCTTTTAAGATGCGGCCGCGTGCCAGGCAGCGATTTAAAATGAGTCAATTAATTGGCAAGGTTAGAGCAAAAGTGAAGTGAAATGACTGATAAAATAAAGTCAACAATAGAAGTTCTTCCTAAAAACTGTAGGTGACATTTCTGGGGACTGTGGCATGATGATGGTCAGTTTTCATAATTTAGTGTACTGTATTGGTATGACAAAAACGGTACATTTGTATTGCAAAAAAGGGGGAAAAAAATGAATAAACACATTTGTTTATCAAATAACAAAATAATCTAATCAAATAACAAAAACACATCAACAAAACAAAAAACACAAAACAAAACACCAAAGAAAAACAACACAACAACAACAAAAACAAAAGAAAAACAAAAATGCAAAACTAAATGCAACAAAAACAAAACAAAAGAAAAAACAACAACAACAAAAACAACGAAAACATCAACAAAACAGACATCACAGCAAAACAAAACAAAACAAAACAAAACACAACAATAAAAGTTAAACACCACCACCACAAAAAAACACAAAAAAATGAAAAACTAAAACAAAACACAAAACAACAAAACACAAAACAAATGCCACAAAAAACCAAAAGCAAAACACAGTACAATAAAAAACACAACGAAACAAAACAAAAACAAAATACAATACAACAAAACACAACATAAAAAAGAAAACACAATAAAACAAACAAAAACTAAATACAATACAACATAACACAATAAAACCCAAAAAACCCAAACACACAAAAAAATGCAAAACACAATACAAGAAAACAACACAAGCACGCACTACAACAAAGAAAAACAAAAGCAAAACAACACAACAAAACAAAACACAATTTAAGGTAAAAAAAAATTAAAGCAAGAATATATTAATTCAGTACAGAGAGATGAATTAATATTTTTTTAATTTAATGTTTAGGAGTTATTTAAAAAAAGATAGTGATGAAAAATAACACTAAATGTGTTAATAACAGTTTTAATGAGACACAGACAAAAGGCGGATCCCACACTGTCCCTCAAATAAATTATCTGTGCATTGCTTCTGTTTTTTTTTGTTGTAAAATATGAATCCAGAACAAAGTTGGCATAAGCCTCTTCATCTTGATGCAGGACACTGACCATTCTCTAATCAACGACTTGATTGCAGCCTCTCGCTCGTACAATCCAAACGCCTCGTACGAAGACTGTGACAATACACAAGGAATGATTAAAGGGTGGACGAGATGTTTTGATTAAGCCAAGTCTTGGTTTAATCACAGGTTAGACCTCATTCTCAAGACTTGAAATTAGACAGTGCTAATTCAAAGTGGCCTGTGGAAAGCAGAACATGGAGAGGGAACACGCCTATAACGAACGAGTCGTCCTACTGTAATTTATGTGCGCGTGTAGGCACAAGTTTCGACTTGATCTCGGCATTACTTTTCACAGTACATGCACTGCAAATATCATCCGCAGTGGAGTGAATCACTCCTGTACACTGCCTGAAGATGTATCTCATTATAACACACCGTGGCTAATATTCAGCATCAACAATGAATCAGCTCAAGTGTGCTGTATTTAAAAAGAACAAAGGCCAACGAAATGAGTTCATATGAGCATTCGGCACAGAAGATCAAAACTGTGAATCATGACGGCATATGTGATGAATCGACAACTCCATAAACTCCTGGAGTCCCAGGCTCGATTATTAGGGCCAGACACACAATTCCCATGTGTTAGAAGTGGGCTACTTTTGAACCGCTATGTCTTAATTAATTTCCTGTGAGGGAAACGCCTTCGACAACCTCGCAGACTCGAGGGAGATTCATACTAATAGCTATTTGATGGAGCTCATGCTCAAGTGGTGTGTTTGCCAGCTCTCTTACGGGAAGTGCTAACCTAATCAACAGAAGTTGAATGCTCGAGACGCGCACGCCATTGAAACACAGCCCGAGTAAATGGTAAATAAGACAGTTTTTGCTCTAAGGAGGGCATTCAGTCATGTGGAGAGCATGAAAGATCATCTCTGTGGGGTGCATCTCCAATACCGTCCACCAGGCGTGGACCGCAGCCAACTGTGTCACCACATTTGTAAAAACCGTCGCCTCTAGCATTGCCTTTTTGCCAAAAGTGAAGACATCTGAACACTATGTTGGTTCACTGAATTGGATTAGAGTGTTTTCTCCATCTTCCGAGAGACCTATGCTAATGTGATTTGAACTACCTGAGGTTTGTGAAAAACTAAAGTGAAAAAATTAAAAATAAAATAAAATAAAAGTTAACAATGGAAAACTAAAAATAATTAATTAAACAATTTTGCCACAAACCGATATGTAATATTAGATCATTTTCCAAAATAAATAAATGACAAAGAAAATATTTTTGTCTCATTTGTTTGATTGGGTTCTCTTTGTCTACTTCCAGGACTTGTGTTTTGGTCATATTTACGCTGAAATATAGAAAATTCTAAAGGGTTCGCAAACCTTCAAGCAGCACTATATATACATATACATACACACACACACACACACACATATATATATATATATATATATATATATATATAAAAAATGAATAAACACATTTGTTTATCAAATAACAAAATAATCTAATCAAATAACAAAAACACATCAACAAAACAAAAAACACAAAACAAAACACCAAAGAAAAACAACACAACAACAACAAAAACAAAAGAAAAACAAAAATGCAAAACTAAATGCAACAAAAACAAAACAAAAGAAAAAACAACAACAACAAAAACAACGAAAACATCAACAAAACAGACATCACAGCAAAACAAAACAAAACAAAACAAAACACAACAATAAAAGTTAAACACCACCACCACAAAAAAACACAAAAAAATGAAAAACTAAAACAAAACACAAAACAACAAAACACAAAACAAATGCCACAAAAAACCAAAAGCAAAACACAGTACAATAAAAAACACAACGAAACAAAACAAAAACAAAATACAATACAACAAAACACAACATAAAAAAGAAAACACAATAAAACAAACAAAAACTAAATACAATACAACATAACACAATAAAACCCAAAAAACCCAAACACACAAAAAAATGCAAAACACAATACAAGAAAACAACACAAGCACGCACTACAACAAAGAAAAACAAAAGCAAAACAACACAACAAAACAAAACACAATTTAAGGTAAAAAAAAATTAAAGCAAGAATATATTAATTCAGTACAGAGAGATGAATTAATATTTTTTTAATTTAATGTTTAGGAGTTATTTAAAAAAAGATAGTGATGAAAAATAACACTAAATGTGTTAATAACAGTTTTAATGAGACACAGACAAAAGGCGGATCCCACACTGTCCCTCAAATAAATTATCTGTGCATTGCTTCTGTTTTTTTTTGTTGTAAAATATGAATCCAGAACAAAGTTGGCATAAGCCTCTTCATCTTGATGCAGGACACTGACCATTCTCTAATCAACGACTTGATTGCAGCCTCTCGCTCGTACAATCCAAACGCCTCGTACGAAGACTGTGACAATACACAAGGAATGATTAAAGGGTGGACGAGATGTTTTGATTAAGCCAAGTCTTGGTTTAATCACAGGTTAGACCTCATTCTCAAGACTTGAAATTAGACAGTGCTAATTCAAAGTGGCCTGTGGAAAGCAGAACATGGAGAGGGAACACGCCTATAACGAACGAGTCGTCCTACTGTAATTTATGTGCGCGTGTAGGCACAAGTTTCGACTTGATCTCGGCATTACTTTTCACAGTACATGCACTGCAAATATCATCCGCAGTGGAGTGAATCACTCCTGTACACTGCCTGAAGATGTATCTCATTATAACACACCGTGGCTAATATTCAGCATCAACAATGAATCAGCTCAAGTGTGCTGTATTTAAAAAGAACAAAGGCCAACGAAATGAGTTCATATGAGCATTCGGCACAGAAGATCAAAACTGTGAATCATGACGGCATATGTGATGAATCGACAACTCCATAAACTCCTGGAGTCCCAGGCTCGATTATTAGGGCCAGACACACAATTCCCATGTGTTAGAAGTGGGCTACTTTTGAACCGCTATGTCTTAATTAATTTCCTGTGAGGGAAACGCCTTCGACAACCTCGTGGACTCAAGGGAGATTCATACTAATAGCTATTTGATGGAGCTCATGCTCAAGTGGTGTGTTTGCCAGCTCTCTTACGGGAAGTGCTAACCTAATCAACAGAAGTTGAATGCTCGAGACGCGCACGCCATTGAAACACAGCCCGAGTAAATGGTAAATAAGACAGTTTTTGCTCTAAGGAGGGCATTCAGTCATGTGGAGAGCATGAAAGATCATCTCTGTGGGGTGCATCTCCAATACCGTCCACCAGGCGTGGACCGCAGCCAACTGTGTCACCACATTTGTAAAAACCGTCGCCTCTAGCATTGCCTTTTTGCCAAAAGTGAAGACATCTGAACACTATGTTGGTTCACTGAATTGGATTAGAGTGTTTTCTCCATCTTCCGAGAGACCTATGCTAATGTGATTTGAACTACCTGAGGTTTGTGAAAAACTAAAGTGAAAAAATTAAAAATAAAATAAAATAAAAGTTAACAATGGAAAACTAAAAATAATTAATTAAACAATTTTGCCACAAACCGATATGTAATATTAGATCATTTTCCAAAATAAATAAATGACAAAGAAAATATTTTTGTCTCATTTGTTTGATTGGGTTCTCTTTGTCTACTTCCAGGACTTGTGTTTTGGTCATATTTACGCTGAAATATAGAAAATTCTAAAGGGTTCGCAAACCTTCAAGCAGCACTATATATACATATACATACACACACACACACACACACATATATATATATATATATATATATATATATATACATACATATTTTTATTTTATTTTTTTTCAGTACTTACGGCAGTGATGTAAACATACACAAGTACAATGTAAAAAGAGAGCTGCTGGTGCAGCAGGAGAGTACAAATGAACCTGGGCTTGGACCAAGCAATTGAACCAAGCGTAGAAACCAATTTCCAGACCACTGCCCTTATAGTGACCTGATACAGTAGAATCACATCTATCCTCGTATAACTCAATCCCTTGACATCAGATCTAGATTCATACAGCCGCTGCTTATAATGCAAGACAACCGACGAGGCAAAAAGACAAGCGTAGGAATTCACAAGTCTTAATCTCTATATCCAATACAACCTCACATGCAGGTTAAGCACATTATACTCTTGATCTCATGCCAGACTTTGACAGCAGAGCACCTTCATGTCAGACAAATGATGTGAAGTGGTGATGCCCTTTTCCAAGACTGAGATAAAGCATCACATATTAAAGAAAAAAATAAACTCATCTCTCTGTATTGATTTTTCCGCTCTTTATAAAGACAATTAGCTGTCGACATGCTCACAGCAGACGTGCACAACGTCCTTTCCCTGTCCTCCATTTATTCAACCATTATACAGCTACTAAATAATCTGTTTTCATGTAGCTGCTGAGAAACTAAGAGGAAATCGATAGTAGAGATGAAAACACAATAAAATCTTTCCAGGTCAGCTCTATAATCAATCGCTCGCTATTAAGACACTCTGACTAGCTTGTGAGAGTTCTTATTCTTCCTAAATGTTGAATGCTATCGTAATGTACATTTGTTAATTATATACATTAAAAACAGCATGCATTCACAACATGCCTGTAATGTTGCAGGACTTGAATTCCCTTCAGTATGGAAATAATTGAAAATTAAATAAATATGGAAAACAATGTAAATATGGATAAAATTAAAGAAGTAGAACATAAAATAAAAAGACATGGGCAAACGTAAAAGGCGAGACTTGAGTTCCCTTTAGTATGTAAAAAATAAAATAAAATAAGACATGGACAAATAGGGAATATATATTATAGAATATATAAGGGATTTGAGATAAAAAATTAAAAAATAACAACAACAATAATAAATTAATTAAAATAAACTAATCAAAATAAACTAATAAACTAATTAAAATATTTGAGATAAAATACAATACCAAAAATAAAATAAAATGAAAAAGACATGCACAACAACAACAACAAAAATATTAAATCAATTATTATATTAAATTATATTATAAAGGTCACTTTTTAATATATATTGAATTTTATTTCACATCATTGGCAAATATATTTTCTCTTTTTTTAAGAATAAATCTAAAAAAATCGAGGATTGTACCTGCATGTTGGCCACTACACCACAATACACACAACATACGTACAGCCGAACAAATACAGGACATTTGGTGCGATCATGACAGACATGTACATTTTGTAGCTCTGCTCAACACACATATCTAAAAATAAGCATATGAATGAAGCCACTGAAGTGCATCTGATTGCAGTTGACTTGACAATTGCCCGCTGGCCACAGTAGCTGTCATAGCTCTGGGATAAAGGTTGTGGGGTTGATTCTTGACTCGCCAGATCTGCTGCTTTTATCATTGACTTGATTAGAAAAATCGTCCTCTTGCTGTCGCCGGGGGAAAAAAAAACATCCCTTACTGCCTTGATCAAGCATTCCATACAAGAAAACACAGAATAGAAATGTCAAATGTGCATCAAACGATCCTAAACACACATGATGGCTCATATATGCATAAATACACACACTCATGCATGCGAGACGAACACATACAGCGCTTTGAATGTTAATGAATGCAAAACACAAAAACAGCATTTGAAATGCGTTTTGTCAAACAAATTAAACATTTCACATTACATTACATTTGACTCACGAATCTGTCTGAACGTAAACATCAACAGTTTAGCGTCACATGACTGAGCCCAGCCAATAGCATGCACTTGCGGTCACGTCCATCCTAACGCAGTTGTTTGTGCAGATGAGTAAAACCCTTCAAGCCACGGTTTTACATTCATTACGCTGAGGACCAAACTGGCAAGTTTCACCCTAAAAGTCATGAAATCCTTCCTGCATTTTTTTCATATTTTTTCCATCATCAGTGTTTTGAAAATCCTAGAATCGCCCCTGGTCTTCATTTTATCCATTGTCATTTGATTGGATTGTGAAAAGTCTTTGGATTTGAATGACTCATTACAGGCATGAACAATATAATTTTCCTCAGTTCAATTCGCTGCAGGAGTTTAATGATTTTCACTATAGATGTTTTTTTCTTCTTTTGAGTCATTTGGTCAAACATTTATGGATACTACTCCATTCTGCTTCATGTACATTTCAGTGACTAAAAATGAATAAATTAACAGCCTGGTTTGACCAGTTTCACATTTGCTATTGGTACTGAATTCATTTGTTCATTCAATGACGCTGTGAAGTCTTTGAAATAAGACACCCAGACATTTGACAAACTGTTTAGATGGAATTTCAACAAACCGGATATCTTTCATACTCTGCTAGCTTGAGATTTACCTGCTAATAACACCAGAAAGGATTAAAACAGAACTAATTAATTAAATTACATCAATTACCAGTATTATTATACAGATCATATCTATCATTCTTTTATATAATTCTATATATCCATATATATACTGTTATAGTATACTGTTATAGTTTGTTAATATTTTGAATTGTATTTTATTTTTAATTATTATTTTTTTAATGCTTTGTGTAGTTTTTCAGTTTTAGTTTATTTAGTTATTTTAGTATTTCAGCCAGGGTTATAGTTAGCTGAGACTAACTAACAAACTAACTAACTAAATAAATAAATATTTTGTTACTGTTGTCACACACACACACACACACACACACACGTTTACTGTACAAACACAAAATTTTAGGCTACTGTTTGCATTTCTAGTACAACCCTCTTTCCTTAGCTCAAGTATGCAAACCTCTGTGCCACATGCACTGGAATATGTATTACATTGAAAGTTAAATTAATTAATGAAAATGGTAACATGATCGTTTTATAAAGTATGTGTTAATATGTGCTTCATTTTCACTGGAGGAAACAGCTGTGGTGTGATGAGGGGTGAACGCAGCGAAAACTTAGGCTACAGTAGATGGGGAACCGATTGGCTATAGCCCCCCTAAAAATGGCCTAGCAACGCCCATGATCAAGACCCACACCAATAATGTTGCCTCAAGTACGCTTTTTCACATAGAAATGTGCCATATTACAGACGTAAAATGGGTTGTGAATGCTGGTACATGCTGTTAAACTTTACAGTATGTGTTATTCACATTTCATTCACATATTAGATTATAACACTGGTGCAAATGCTTTGAAAAGTTCAAGGAGAAAGACTGTATGAGAAAGCAGAGGAAGTGGGCACGTCACCATCAGCAATACTGCATAAATCCCTCTGATCTACATAAAAGAAAAAGGCTAAAAAGATATGTTAAACGGGGAAAAAAGCTGAAATCACTTAAAATGTGTGAGATGTGGTTTTGGAGAAGATCACTCAAAAAATTATTTAGCAAGAAATGGGAGACCTGTACTGAGGAATTTTTGATGCACTGCATGAAGCAGCATAAAACATCTTCTAAAAAGAGACATGTGGATGAGCTGAGGAGAGGAGTTCATGTAATGGAGACAGGAAGTATCAGAATGCAGAACTGAGGAAGAGGAGCGCGGAGAGACTGTAGGGAAGTGAATCGCACAGAACTAAATGAAGATTCTGTGAACAATTAATTTAGTCATTTCGAGAGAAAAGAATGAACTGTCAGGATTCTGGACTGTTCTGTGTCGTGTTTTGCCCCTGTTTCTGTTCCTGTTTTTCCTTATTTGGTCACGTTCCTGTCCTCGTTTAGTTTGATTATGATTCCTGACACCTGTGTTTCCCCAATCATCCCCTGTATTTAAGTCCTAGTCTGTGCAGTCTGTCTCTGTCGGTTCTACTTGTTATGTTTATGTGTTTCCTGCTGTCCCCAGTATTGATGTACCCAGTGTTCCGTGGATTAAAAGCCTGTTTTCGTTTACTCGTGCCTCCAGCATGCTTCCTAAGTAGCAGAGTGTGACAGAAGAACCGACCAAAAACAGTAACCTTCGTGTGTCTACCCTCCGTTTTTGTTTCCGTGTTTTTTCCCTCAGTGTTTTGTTTCCGTTGTGTTCTATGGATCTCCTCCATCGCCCCGAATTCCTCGCTCGAGGACCATACCAGACTGTTTCTGGCCTTCGCCGAACTTACCAGCTACCCGGACGACACGCTCTGCGCATTCTTTGACACTAGCCTGAACATCGCGTGCAGAGCGCCGTCGTCCGAAGATGGTCTTCGAGCGGAATTCACTGCCTTCTTAGAGTGGACTCTGGAGAGAAACGGATTGCCATCCTGCCCCGTGGATGATCTCGTCAGATCCACTCCAGACCCAGAACCCAGCCCACTATCTCGACAATGCCCGCCACGAGGGAGAAAGCCGCGGACAGTGTGAGCGCGGAGAGGAGCTCCGCCCCCTGCACCGTGGCTGAGGGTGAGCTGAGTATGGCGCGGCGAAAGTGCCAAAGCAAAGAGGAGAGGGCTCCAGTCCCTGAATCCAGTCCAGAGCGCCCTCCAGTGCCCGCTCCTAGAAAGCGCCCTCCAGTGCCTGCTCCTAGAAAGCACCCTCCAGTGGACCCGCCATCGCCCCAGGACTTCGTTCCTCCGGCTGCGCCTCGTTGCTCCGTCCTACTGGCTCTATTGGGCTCCTTCCTCCCACCAGCTCCACCTTGGTCCTCAGTCGCTCCGGCTCCGCCGCGGATCTCTGCCTCTGCCTTGGTCGCCAGAGCCCTCGGCTCCACCCTGGTCCCCCGGATCCTCGGCATCCCCCTGGCTCGTTGGCTCTCCGTCTCCGCCTCGGGCTC
>NW_015640043.1:702649-713550 GCF_001515625.1 Sinocyclocheilus rhinocerous
CCACCTGCTCCGCCGCCGTTGGTCGGCCCCCTGGAGTCGGCGGACATTCCTCCTCCATGGCTTCTCCCTCCATCGGCTCCTCCCTGGACTCTGTCTGCCGGCCCCCTCCCGGGTGTCCGTCCTCCTCCTCCTTAGTTCCCACCCATTCCCTCCCTCTGTTGTTCTACGGTGCGAGGACGCACCTTCCGGGAGGGGGGGCGATATGTCAGGATTCTGGACTGTTCGGTGTTGTGTTTTGCCCCTGTTTCTGTTTTTCCTTATTTGGTCATGTTCCTGTCCTCGTTTAGTTTGATTATGATTCCTGACACCTGTGTTTCCCCAATCATCCCCTGTATTTAAGTCCTAGTCTGTGCAGTCTGTCTCTGTCGGTTCTACTTGTTATGTTTGTGTTTCCTGCTGTCCCCAGTATTGATGTACCCAGTGTTCCGTGGATTAAAAGTCTGTTTTCATTTACTCGTGCCTCCAGCGTGCTTCCTAAGTACCAGAGTGTGACATGAACACGATATGGAAAACAGTTCCTAACAGCCTGATGTCAAATTAACAGAACAGAAATAACAAATCAGAAATTAGCTGTATTATTAGATTTATATATGCAAATTGATCATGTCTAGTAACTTTGCCGTGTTTGATATTTCTCTTAAGTACACATTGTATTTAATTTTTTATGTCTGTGAATTTACATACTATACCATGAAAAGATATAAATAGATTTTTATCACACACACACAAAACAATAACATGCTTGAAAATCACAGCCGATTAAAAGCAAGACTTGCATCATGACAACGCCTCTGATGTTTATATTATAAAATTCAGTAATTTTATTATTTTTATTTTTTCGGTAGATGAAGACATTCCAGAACCGTTGGAAACACACACCATGAAAATCATTCAATTACAGTATTTTTTAATGGAACCAGTTGATTCCTAATCCTAAACATAAATGATTAAGAACTTATTACAATTAAATAAAAGTGATGAACAAAGGTGGCTTTTAAAAACTTAATTTATCACGGTTGAAGTTTCAGAATTTCAAAAGTTTTCATTTCTTTGTTTTTTGTTTTATTATGATTTACCTTAACATTTTTAAGTAGCAAAAAAATGGTTATTTAAAGTAAATTAATATAAAATACATAAAAAAAATTAAGAACTATTTAATTTATGTATATGCAATAAGGGCTGTGTGATTTCAAAGTTTAACATTTCTGATAAATTATCTGATAAATTAGATAATTCAACAAACTTTTTAATAATTTATACATATATTATTTATTATTTTTCTTTTATCTTTCAAATTTACTTTAAAATTTTTTAAATCAAATCAAAAATAATAATTGGAATGATTAAGAAATTGTACAAACACAAACTTGTACAAACTTGCCTGTTCACACAACAGGAGCAAAGTAAAATCATTTCTGATTATGAACAAAGGTGGCTTTTAAATAATTATGCAAATCAATTAAACAATCGGGGTTGAGGTTCAAGTGTGCTTTCCAGCAGTCCAATTAAACCGAGCAGCAGAATAATGTGTTAGAATAGCGGATGTTTCTCACCATTAAAGCTGACGTTTCTGATGTATCCCAGCAGCTCCTTGCCATCTATGTTGCTCATGCGAGGACAAAGGCCTGGATATCCCAAGCAGAGGTCCCGATGCATGCGGTGCAGCGCATGGGCCATGGCGTACACCGCGTCCATCACAAACTGCACCTTTCCCTCTTGCTCGTAAGTGGAGTCCCTGCCGACTTTCTCCAACCCTGCAAAAAAGACAAAGAAGACATGAGTCCAGTGCAAAACTTTTAAGCTCTCAAATCTGGCCCATAAGAGTTCAGAGATCCTGTTTTTCATTTATTTCCCTAAACATGCCCAAGTGACAGGCTTGGTGCAAGATCTTGGCTGACTCTGGGATGAGGCATTCATTTATATTCAAGTTTAATTTATTTGCAAAGCTTTTCAAAGGATTTCTTCTTTCCAAAGCATGCCAAACTAATTCACACAATGCCTCAATGCCTGATAATGAATTCATGCCATGTTCTGCGATAATTAATTTATTAGCACCAAATAAAGGGACCTTTCCACTGAGGTTAGCAAGAGAAAATGACAAAAACAAACTACACCAACAACAACATGAGTGCGAATCCACTGCAAAGACTTTTGTATAACTTTCCTCCAAACCCTGAGTTCGAACATGGTCACTTTTTTCATCTTTTCTTAGCTTTAACTCAATGTTATCAGTATCGCACATGCATAATCTGAAAGCCGACCCTGCCGTGACTCTCTATAATATCTGAAGTTAATTGTGGAGTGTTGATGCCTCCATTTCCCCATTTATGTTAAATCCTGCGTAAAGCAACAAAGGAGAGCTTTAAAAATGGTCAGTAGCAGAGAGCAAATTAACAGGTCCAAGCGGAGCGCCGCTCAATCATTGAACTCGTCGGGCTGGAATTTATAGAGACTCATTTACAGAGAATGAAATACAATGCGTCTCTGTAGTGGACTGAAGTCTACAACTCAACTGAATGGGAAGCTTTTATCCCACCAGAGGGTGCATTTACTCGTCTTGTTGGTTTAATGAATCACCCAGGTTCAGCCACATTAAGGTGATCTTGGACACAGTATCTTCAGAGAATGTCACAAACTAAACCACTTAATCTCAAGCAAAGACTGGACTATGAACTTGAAATAAGGCTCTAGACTGCACAAATGAAGCCAACTTTGGCTTCCAAACATGACTATGTGATCCCAGGGAATTTAAGGTGGCAAATTAAGATCCTGCTTTGTAAAACTTTTATAACAAGATTAAAATAAATAAATAAATAATTAGATGATTAAAATAAAAAAAAACGTACTTAATCATGTTAACAACCACACAATTAGTAAGGTGTTACTAAAACGAAAGCTTCGCGTCGGGGTCCTGATCACCCTGTCGGGGTTTATTCTGAGATAACAACCGGCTGGATGTACATTATCCCGCTTATTACACGGCTACTTGCCACATAAGTAAATAATTAGAAGCAAAATATTGATTTGAGTTGAAATATTTGAACGCAAAGCTTCCGTGAAGACAGCAGTTGCGAGCAAGAGGCAAATTCAAACTAGACGGACATTTAAATGAAACGGTGCAGTCACACCACTTATTACACAACATTTCACCACAAAAATAATTAAGGCAATAAAAGAATTAAGACGAAAATGTTTTAAAACCTTACCAGTTTGTTAGTTCTCTTATAATCCATTACAGCGTACAAAACAATCGTAGCAAAATGGCAGCAGCTGCATTTGTATGAAACGAGAGCACATCCGCGATACCAGGATGACATAATTAAATAATTGTACACCATTTTGAATCGAGTTTTAATATTTTATTAGCTAAACAAACGCAAAGCTCCACCGAGAAAAAATTGTTCAAGCAAGAGTACAGCGCCGACTGCTGTTACTCGGATAAGCCTGTGTTATTAGCTTTTACCAGTTGTTATCGAGGGATAACATACCTCGGAATGTCGCGACTGACCAATCAGAATCAAGTATTCCACAGAGCCGTGTAATAAATAAAAAAAAAAAGCGTGTGACACTGCTTTTACACAACAGTCCAATAAACAAGTATAGTTGCAAGTATCCGAGAAACACGCAGCAGTGATGTTCCTGAATTAATCAGTTTTTTTTAACAAATCGGTTGGGCGAATGATTCAGTGACTTGTGTTCATTCCTGAATAAATCTCTGTTTTTAAGTTAATTCAATGACACTCATAACAACTTTCAATTGTTTGTTAAGTAAATGATTCAGTGATTCACTCATAGGCTTGTTTTGTTTCAGAATTAATCAATGTTTTTGAATGAATTGGTTGAAAGAATGAGTTAATGACTCACTCATAATCAGGCACGGACTGGCCATCGGGAAAAAAATATATATATAATTGGCTGTCGAATGTACTAAAACGATTATTTCCGAATTCGCCATTGGATAAAAAAAATCTCCAATAAATCATGAAATAGTAGTTGTGACTGGCAATGCTACGCTTCTGCTCTCGTGCAAACTTCGCGTCTCCGCCAAACGGTTTCAATCAGAGTAATCAATGCGAGAGACTCGAGAATAGATGGGAAGTGCCCAGGTGGAGCAGTGAGGCAAAACTACTGACCTGTTCAGGAGTTCAAGTGCAGATCAGTTTAATCTGTAAATAGACTATTATAGTCTTGTCTTTGTTTACTTAGTTAAGTATTAAACTGCTAGCATCTGTTAGCAGTAACAACGCATTACTCATCACTCATCACTCAAAACACTGTATGCTAAAGGACATCATTATTATCTATTGTAATGTTACAGTAGTAATTTAGCAGACAAATATTCACATCGTTTTATAACAGATTTAGAGGGAGCTAGGGCAGACAACACCACAACCATTACAAAAATTAACTGTAATTTTCGTAAGGGAAAAATATGACTCATTATAATGCAATAACATGTTCAGTATTAGGATTTTACTATAAAGAAAATATAATGATGCAATTGTTATTGTAATAATTTTGACATTTATCAGAAGAAATGAAGAGACTGAAAAGGAAAATGGAAGTGAAGGTGCAGTTCAGGAGAGAACTTTTAATTATTTTGCATGTCCCCAGAAAAGGATTTAAACATTTTTATGTGATGGCCATACAAAATAAATAAATAAATAATAAAAAAATCGGGTTGTCCTTGTTTCAGAATTTGTTGTGGGTGTATGGGATGGCCTGGATGAGTGTGAGATTTCCCGGCCTGAAATTTTCAGTCCGCTCCTGCTCATAATGACACTCATTGTCGTCATCTACTGGTGTAACAGTGTAGCCTACAGAAAGAGTCAGTGAAAAATCCTCACCACCTCACCAATTCACATTTTGACACATACAATATAATATAGACTAATATAATATCAGTGTTTGTGGAGTAACTAGTTACACGTAACAGCGTTACGTAATTTAATTACAAAATAAATGTAACTAATCAGTTAAGAGTTACTGAGAAAAATGTGTAATTAAAGTTACTTATGAAAATGGTAATTACAAAGGGGGTTACATCTGAATATTTTCTGCAAAAAGCTAGGATATGCTGAATAATATTAATTTGTTGATTATCCCTGTTTTGATGTGCACAATGCCTCCTTCCATTTAAAGGCTGTTAAGTAAAGCTGTTCTATTCTGATGCTTTAGATTCTCTCGTTTGAATTCGCAGCACACCACATCTGCCAATTATATCAATCCACATTGCTGATGAAAGCTTTAGGCAACAACATGTCTGAGAGTTGCCACCATGGCAAGTGATAAAAATGGATTCCAGTGCTGGAAATGTAAAAATCAGAACAATCTCAAAGTAAAAAGAAGTGCTAAAGTCTGAAAAGTAATACAATGTAATCAGTTACATTACTTTAATGAAGTAATTGAAATAGTTACAGTACTTATTACATTTTGAATAGGGTAACTTGTAATCTGTAACCTATTACATTTCCAAAGTAACCTTCCTAACACTGTATAATACAATATAAAATAATATAATATACAAAGAACATCACAGAAATACATTCTGAAATATTTTAGAAACACCTCTTCAACTACCCACAACATCCAAGTTGTGGGAGTTTTGCACAGGTAAGCGACACCATAAAAATCCACAATGAAACTGAAGTTAAATATTAATTTTTTTAAACCCATACAATTTTAAAAGTGGGCTCTTGGAAGACAGAGTGGCAAAGCTTGATGCATACAGTTAAGCCAAGCCATTCTGTGCATAAAACGCAGTCCAAACACACATTAGTCTCATAATCAGTCCCAGATCTGAAGGCTGAGTAAGTCTGGAGGCATGAGCGGGAAGGATCTTTTGTCTAAATGAGTGATGAGTGGCAATGTAGAGGACATAGAGCCCAATCATTAAAACCAGCATCTTAATTAAACTTCATTTACGGGGCCTAATTCAATTTGCCCTGGATGAGACCCAACACATATCGCCTTTTCGCAGCAGACGAACAGAGCTCTGCCGTGGTTAGATGGGAAAATTAGATAAATGACAAATTAATTACTGAGATTTTCTAACATCAAGAGATTAATGAAAAAAAAACAAAAAAACCCAGGAACAACATCAGAGCCATTTTTGCTTCTGACAGCTTCGAATACATTTCCATTAATACAGTGACATTACAGCTGCGGTTGTTCATCATATTTTAAAGCTTCACAATAGTGATGAAATGTCAGAAATTGACTGACATCTGCTGCGCTAATTTTATGACTGTGAAATATCCCACAATACAATGCACTTACACTGACCTTGCAATTAGATGATTTAAGTGTCAATAAATAACCAAAAGTCTCTTTGATTATTTTGTCAGACTATATAAAGTTAGAATATTTTTTACACAAAACTGGATTGAAAATACAAAATTAGTATTTTAAGGACACATTAAATGGACAAAAGGTGACACTAAAGACATTTATAATGCTATACATTTCCAAAGTAACCTTCCTAACACTGTATAATACAATATAAAATAATATAATATACAAAGAACATCACAGAAATACATTCTGAAATATTTTAGAAACACCTCTTCAACTACCCACAACATCCAAGTTGTGGGAGTTTTGCACAGGTAAGCGACACCATAAAAATCCACAATGAAACTGAAGTTAAATATTAATTTTTTTAAACCCATACAATTTTAAAAGTGGGCTCTTGGAAGACAGAGTGGCAAAGCTTGATGCATACAGTTAAGCCAAGCCATTCTGTGCATAAAACGCAGTCCAAACACACATTAGTCTCATAATCAGTCCCAGATCTGAAGGCTGAGTAAGTCTGGAGGCATGAGCGGGAAGGATCTTTTGTCTAAATGAGTGATGAGTGGCAATGTAGAGGACATAGAGCCCAATCATTAAAACCAGCATCTTAATTAAACTTCATTTACGGGGCCTAATTCAATTTGCCCTGGATGAGACCCAACACATATCGCCTTTTCGCAGCAGACGAACAGAGCTCTGCCGTGGTTAGATGGGAAAATTAGATAAATGACAAATTAATTACTGAGATTTTCTAACATCAAGAGATTAATGAAAAAAAAACAAAAAAACCCAGGAACAACATCAGAGCCATTTTTGCTTCTGACAGCTTCGAATACATTTCCATTAATACAGTGACATTACAGCTGCGGTTGTTCATCATATTTTAAAGCTTCACAATAGTGATGAAATGTCAGAAATTGACTGACATCTGCTGCGCTAATTTTATGACTGTGAAATATCCCACAATACAATGCACTTACACTGACCTTGCAATTAGATGATTTAAGTGTCAATAAATAACCAAAAGTCTCTTTGATTATTTTGTCAGACTATATAAAGTTAGAATATTTTTTACACAAAACTGGATTGAAAATACAAAATTAGTATTTTAAGGACACATTAAATGGACAAAAGGTGACACTAAAGACATTTATAATGCTACAAAATATTATTTCAAACAAATGCTGTACTTTTGAACTTTCTATTCATCAAAAAATCATGAAAAAAATATATCACTGTTTATACAATAATATTACATTTCAACATTAATAATAATAATAATAATAATAATAATAATAAATGTTTATTGAGCACCAAATCTATTTACTAATTTACATTAGAATCATTTCTGAAGCATCATGTGACACTAAAGACTGGAGAAATGGCTTCCTATCATGCAGAAGTGATAGGGAAGGAGGAAGAAAATGTCATTATAGACAACACAGCTTCAGTACAACTGACAAAGACATTATGAAGAAGTAACTCCTCACTGCACAGGGGCCATAGCATGACAGAAATCACCTAATTTACAATCCAATTGACTTTTAGGGCTTTTGGGAATCCTGTCAGTGTCAATCTATTGAACATTTCACAGTAATGAGGAAGTGGGACTAAAGCTTCTCCTAGCTGGAGCACTTCCATTCATTACGTCCTCGTTTTCCTTATTAAAAATGACAATTTGAAGTGAACATCAACAATTGGGCATGTGTTTTATGAGCTGCTGTTTGTTGGTGTTGTCTCAACGGCAGAATGACTGCAGTTTCTACTGCACTGGAGTCAGATGCATGATTCCTTTTCCCACATATGTACCTTTTTTCTTCTCCAATTAAAAAGGAATGTAAATCAGGCCACGCATTTGCATAGGATGGTAATATTGCCCCGCTTTTTGACAGGATTGAAAAGGTATGAGGGCAGGTGGAAAAGTAGCATGCTAAACCTTGGAGTTTTAATGAAATCTAAGCTTGAAGACATTTATTGAAGACAGCTGTGATGGCTACCTGACTAGACTAAATCATCAGACCTCGCTCTATACAAATGGCACTTATAATTTGCAGCAGCAATGTTTTAATGATCATGTATTAATTTGAAGGTTGGGTAGCTGACATCCCAAGCTGCAATATAGCTTTCAATTGCATCTGGAAACCCTTTGGCAAACTAGCTAGTGACAGAAGTTCTGCACAGGCACAAGAAAAATTGTGATCATCTTAAACATTAATCATTATAATGAGAGCCTTTCGTAAAATGATTGTGCTGCATAATGGGAACTTTATGTATTTACCTGTCATTTTACGACTTCTTACCCACAGTTCCTTAATTGCAGACACAGCCCTCTGGATTAACCGCACTCGCTTGTGCCTTGCTCAAGGGCATGATGGGATATGGAAGTCTTGATTCAACCCTAAATCTTTGGTATTACCACCAACTCAATTATTTAAACTTACTGCTACACAACTTTTAAATAAATCACTTTTCAGGAGAATAGTCTCCTGCTTCTCAGATGTTTCTTCTAAGAAAAATACATGTATCTCCTCTAGAGTTTGAAGTTTGAAATCATGAAATCATAGATCTCAATATGACCTCAAGCATATCTCATCAAATTATTTCAAGACCAAATTACCTGAGCTACACTCTAAAAAACACTGGGTTAAAAACAACCCAATTTGGTGTTTTGTTTATTTTGTTTTATTTTGTTTATAGCATAATGGGTTGATTTAACCCAGCTAATGGGTTTATTCATTTTTTACTATATTACTAGCTTATTTTTTTTACTTCATATATTAAATAATGTTTACAGATTAACTTAAATCCTCTAAACCTTTCTAAAATACTCCACACAACCACTGGTTTGCATGGTAACTTCCTTTATTTTCCTTTATTTATCATTTACAGCATTGTTTATATAGTTTTAAATAGGCTATACATATTGCCTATATTTAAACTCGTTTAACAAACATTAGAAGAAAAATTCAACATTAAACAGAAATAATTCACGTGTAATTGACCAGTCTCTGTTATTTTTTTTCCATCGTAACGGCGCTGGTTCTCGTGCCCGAGCTGGAGTCGTGTTCGGCGGGGAACTGCTAACGGACCGCCGCCCTGCGTTTCACTCTAGCCGAAACATGCTGTGCCTCCATAACCTGCCAATAAACAAACAATAAACAGCTCTGAGGACATGTTTTAACATCCAAAGTATTATATTCTGTATGTTTATGAATAAAATCGTTTATTTTATGCAAAGCATCAGGCTTTTCCATCCCGCGAAAAGACCGCAGACACTCGTTAAAGGTGCGCCTGTATGTTGCTCTGCATAAAATTGAATGATATAGGCCTACAGCACAGTAACAATTTTATAGATAAAATAAAATGTACACAAACCTGTATTTTACAGAAGAATACATCAATTCGATGGCGCTTAGAACTGCTCTCTCGTGACGAGAAAACGCAAAATTCCCGTGATAAATAACTCAACCGCTGTGTTACGTCTGACCCAGGATCTGAGTAACACAAAAACTACCCAAACATTGGGTTGTTATGTCTGACCCAGGAGCTGCGAAACAACCCAAACACTGGGTTGTTACATTTGACCCAGGAGCTGGGTAACACAAAAACTACCCAAACACTGAAAAAAGAACCCAAAAAAATTACCCAAAAGGCTCAACCCAGCATTTTTTTAGAGTGTATGCTACACAATACACTGTACTCTTGTCTCATTTGTGTCTTTCTCCTTAGGAATTTTAGGAGAAACATCTGAGATAAAGGTGATACTATAATTAAACTGGGAACCCAATATGATCTCAAGCATTTCTCATGTAATTCTTCCAAGGCCAAATAATCTGAGCTATGCTGTACATGTTCATTTGTCTCATTTGTGTCTATTCTCTATTCTCCTTGGGAATTTTAGACGAAGGTGATACTCTAATGCAGTGGTTCCCAAACCTGTCCTGGAGGACCCCCTGCCCTGCACATTTTGTATGTCTCCCTAATCAGACACACCCAATTTAGTTATTGCGGTCTCTACTAATGAGCTAATGAGTGGAATCAGGTGTGTTAGATAAGGGAGACATACAAAAGGTGCAGGGCAGGGGGGCCTCCAGGACAGGTTTGGGAACCACTGCTCTAATGATTAAATTATTTAAACCATTACACTTCTTCTACACAGCTTTTAAATATATTACAAATTAGATGTCTCACTTGTTTCTTCTAGCTAACCTCATATGGCAGCCTTATAATCTTTCCTAGTGTCCTCTAGAGAGCTCAACAACATCTCAGACTGTGTTCGGATTTGACAAGATACCAAAGTCTGCAATTAAAAGTCAGGAATCTCAACATGAACTCAAACATTTCTTTTCTAATTCTTCCAAGGCCAAATGGTCTGAGCTATGCTGACCACATTAATTTTATTTTTAAAAGTTTGTTATTTATACTAAGGAATTTTAGGAGAAACATTTGAGACAAAGTTGACACTCAAAATGAAACAAAACTGAGAACTCCAACTCAAACCATCAGGATACTGCTACACAACTTTCAAATAAATCACAAATGGAATGCCTCATTTGTTTCTCCTAGAACAGTGATTCTCAATTTCAGTCATGGTGTCCCCCCCCCCC
>NW_015640043.1:713635-714064 GCF_001515625.1 Sinocyclocheilus rhinocerous
CCCACACACACTTTAATGCCCATTAAATGGAACATATACGCTCCCTTCGATCTGGAATCATGACGGAATATCCTGTGATGTCCACTTCGCAGGGCACTAACGGTTGAATACAACAAATGTCTGAAGTGATAAGAGATGCAGATAAAAATGTGCAGAGCCGGGGGTCGCGAGCATTACCGCGGGAAGTAGGGGTGCTGGGGGTGCTGCAGCACCCCCTGGCTCGGAGCTAAAGAAAAAATGGGGGTGCTGGGGGTGCGGTGTTAAAAATAAATAAATTTAAATTTTGTAACAAAAAAGAAATAAAACTAATTTTATTAATTTGAATATTCATTAAAATCATAGGGGAAAAAAGCTTAACGACAATAAGCAACAATTGTCGCGTGACGTCACCACGTCCGCATCCGTCATTGAAGATTTAAAAATACACCA